>NC_043700.1:135892827-135922229 GCF_006229205.1 Suricata suricatta
GAGTACTACATGGCAATGAGAAAGAATGAAATCTGGCCATTTGTAGGAAAGTGGATGGACCTTGAGGGTGTCATGCTAAGTGAAATAAGTCAGGCAGAGAAGGACAGATACCATATGTTTGCACTCATAGGTCTAATAGGATAACAGGAGAAACCTAATGGAGGACCAGGGGGAGGGGAAGAGGGAAAGAGAGTTGGGGAGAGAGAGGGACGCAAAACTTGAGAGAGTACTGAATACTGAAAAGGAACTGAGGGTTGAAGGGGGAGGGGGGGTGGTGATGGAGGAGGGCACTTGTGGGGAAGAGCACTGGGTGTTGTATGGAAACTAATTTGACAATAAAACTACTTTAAAAAAAAGGCATATAGAATCAATAACAGTCCACCAGTGGAGGTCATGCCATCAAATTTTGACTATAAGTAAATTCTAGAAACCAAAAAAAAAAAAAAGCATTGCCCATGCCATGAATAGCCCTTATAATTTTAAACAGGTGTCCATCCCATAGCCAACTGAATGAGTTAAGCATTCTCTAGTTGTTAGTTTTTCCTCTATTAAAATTCAGAAATAGGGGATGAAATGTCGGAGTTCGGCTCAGGTCATGATCTCACAGTTCATGGGTTTGAGCCCCACATTGGGCTCTGTGCTGACAGCTCAGAGCCTGGAGTCTGTTTTCAGATTCTGTGTCTCCCTCTCTCTCTGACCCTCTCCTGCTTATGCTGTCTCTCTCTCTCTCTCTCTCTCAAAAATGAATAATAAAAATAATTCTGAAATATACTTATTTGTACATCCCCTTCTCCCCCCAACTTTTGGATTATTTTTCCCTGGGTGAATTCCCAGAAGTGGAGTTACTGAGTTAAAGGGTATGTATGTTTAAATGGCCTAGGAAATGTTTTGTTGAAAAGAACTGTTAGAAATTGTAAACAGTTAACCAAGGAACATTTTTCTCCATTGTGTAATTGAAAACCTGGGGAACTACATTTAACGGATAATGACCACTGAGCCAGAATTAACACAGATCACTGACTCTCAGGCCCTTTGCTTAAAATGATTCCTGGCAATGAAGGCTATTCACTGTGTGGTTTACAGAAAGAAATCCGACAGAAGCAGTTAGCTCTATGCTGCCACCTTAGGCTGTGCTACAAAATCACACTCATGTGGAATAGATCTCCATTCTCTGAAGTGGCTATAAGCAGAGAGAATATTAACGTAGCGAAGGAGGGGCGCCTGGGTGGCTCAGCTGGTTAGCATCTGACTCTTGGTTTTAGCTCATGTCATGATCTCATGGTTCCATGAGTTCGAGCCCCATGTTGGACTCTGTGCTGACAGTGTGGAGGCTGCTTGGAATTCTCTGTCTCCCTCTCTGCTCATCTTCCACTTACACTATCTCTGTCTCTCTCACAATAACTAAACAAACAAACAAAGCAGCAATGGAGAATAGATTTATGGCCAAACTAAATAAGCCGCTGAATTCCCTTGCACAAACTCTGCCTGCACTCATAGTGCTGTCTTCAGCCAGGTGTACAATTTGTCTGTGGGCCCCACGGCCACTAGTTCTGCAACAACCCAGCTCCGAATGCTTGGGTCATGCATCTCCGCAGGTATCTGGGACAAGAGGTAGATGAAGGGAGTCAGGGGAAGGGGTCCTAGTGTGTGTGTGCGTGCATGCGTGTGTGCTTGTGCTGTTCAGGTCCCTTGCTGTGCAGCATATTGAGTAAATGCCACTGCACTTTCCATCCTTAGATCTGGGCAAGACGTGATCCCTGAGCTTTAGAGGCCCCACTCTGGCCTTCCTCTGACCATTCCTTGATGTAAGGAACCCACTGGGCCAGGGGCATTTGCCCAGCTAGCCTGGCCCAAGTACCTAGTACCCTGGAATTCTCAGCCTGTGTGGGCCAGTGTCCTGGGTGGTGTTCTCCTGATGGCAGGGTTCAGCCACTGTGGACATCTGTGCTTGGTGGGTGGCCAAGGGATGACTTTTTCCTGGAGTCACGCATGAAACCTAAATGCCCAGGCTGATGTATCCACACACGTGCCACTTGTGGGATAGGGCAGAGCAAGGGGTGAGGGCCAATGGCTGGCATCCCTCACTCCCACAGTGTGGAGCTCTGGGGAGTCTGGACATTTTAAATTTGAACTTCGCCTTCCATAGTGTTGTGAAAATAGGAAGGACATTGTGTGATCACTGGATTATAAATTTTTAATATTCTGACATATACAGGCCTCTATTTGTATTCTTGTCCCAGGTCCCAAGGACAACAGAGACAATTAGGGAAGGGCTTGGTATGTTTTTTTCCTCTTTGGAATATTAGAGGGAATGATATGTATATAAAAATTCCTCTCACTGTTTTCAGCTACACAATTTATACTACAGTAATGAGTGCTGCTAACCCAGAGAAGTACATGACGAGGGTCAGAAACCTGGGGTAAACGTAAGTAAGCAGAAGAGTGGATTCCACCATGCTATGAAACTTTCTAGTTTGTTGTTGGCGACATTTGTGGGTGTGTGCTAGTATTTCTCACAGAACATGGTGACATCTTTAACATTTGTACATACGGAACATTTTCTGACAGACATTTGGCAAATGATTGTCATTTGTGTCAGATTCATGACACTCTGAGGTATTTATTTTGAATTGTTTGATTGAGAGCTAATCTTCTATTGCCCAGTAGCCTTTGTCCCTTATTAAAACCTATTCTCAGGGCAGTGTTATCCCTTCAGTTACACAGAGGGGGAAGTATCTGGGAAGAGGAACAGTGAGGCAGGCCCAGCACATTTGCACCCTGAGAAGACAGTTCATGAAGGCAAAGGACACGTGCAGAATTTATTTCCGGCATTGGTGAGCCCGTAGGGGAGAGGAGGGACGTGAGGAGAAAGCAGGAGTCCTTTCTGTTGTCCCTGAAACCAAACCTAGGCAGTTTTCCCTAATGCAAGGGTCGTCTGGGGCTTGTAAACCTGGCCTGTTATAGTCATTTGCTTATCATGGGGCTATTAAAAATCGGTGTTTGAATTAAGTACATTTATTCTTCTTCCCTTACAGATGATTTCTTAAAAATGAAATTCTTGAAGAGCTGTACTTTAAAAAACAAAACAAAGTAAAAGGATTGTATTACTTTAGGAACAATGCAGGTCTCTTCCTCATTAAACTTTTCAATCTTGTGAAGTGGGGGCCAGAAGTCCCCTCTGGAGCTTGTTTTCGTAAAGTGGGTAATAGGCTCTTGGATTAGCTTCCCTTCATCATTTGCCTTGACCTTCTCTAAGCTTTGTCTCAAAGATAAGTGGTCTCAGAGTCCAAGCCCTATCCTTGGTCTTTGTTTCCCGCTTCTTAGCACAACATGTGACAGTGTTGTCATACTTCAGCTTATGAAGAAATGAGCTGGCAAGACCTTTGTTTATTATGAAGTGCTTCTGGAAGAGTCAGAGAAAAAAAGGTTATTCAAAAAGAAATGGAGAACTGTGGTTTGAATAGAGCCTGTTTGAATGTTTGTTAGTCTAGCTTTGATCATGTATTTCCAATGTGGTGGGATTCTCACTTTTCATAATTTGTCTAATGTTTCTTTAAACAGACTGATGGGCCTCCTTTTTCTAAATAGCTACTTTCTTACTTCTATTTGAAAGCAATATGAAACCAAATTATGTCTGATTGTCACTTTTTCATTTAATAAAATGTTGCAAGAGATGTTGGCGAGGAGAATAAAATTGTTTTCCAAGATACTGAACATTGTGTTCTCTCTACATTCTTACCCTGAAGTTGTGTGTTTCTGGACATATGTCCTGAGGAAGCAGCTCTGGGAGATGTTATTTAAGTGTGAGGACAGAGCAGGGCACAGCTGTGTTGTAGAATTTGATTGTTTTTTCATATTATGTACAAAGAAAGAGACTTCTCTGAGGATGAGGTCAAAAGTGGTTAAAATCCATGAACAACGAATCAATGGGATGCTCTTGTTTAGTGTTCCAGCCGGAGCGAAGGAAAATGGGATGGCTGGAGGGAAGTGTTGGCCAGGCTGGGGTTACCACCACCTCCCCACGCTGCACACCTCCTCAGCAGCACACAGTATTTATGTATCTTCTTGGACGGTGTTGCATCAACATTGTTAAATTTCCATCATCCCATGCCCTTTTTAAAATCAAACATCAGGAGTAGTTTACCCTTGCTAGACATAAGTTGTGATTGAGTCTACAAATTTCTACTCATTAGTTGCTTTCTTTCTTGTTTTCTCAACTGTAGACTATGAGCTTTCGATGGAAATTTGAGGACTACCCTAACATTAACCAGGCAGCATGGAGGCATTAAAGACTTTGCAGCAGGAGAGTGACTTAGGGTCTAAATCTCTGGCTCTTTTTAAGACCTGTATTCCTTGTGCCATGTGGTTTCACTACAATGTGTCCAGATGTAGATTTCTTTTTATTTAGCCTATTTGGGATTTGTTATGCTCTCCAAATTTCAAATTTATCTCTTTTATTCTATTTTGGAAAGTGCGTAGCTGCCAGCTCTCTGTTGCTCTCCTACCTTGTCTCGCATCTTCTCTCCTTAAGTCCCAAGAGTGTGTGTCATCTTACCTTCCATCGTCTATCTCAGCTCTATGAGATTTGGGGGGGGGGGGGGGGGGGGGGGGGGGGATTTCTCTCGTGATAACATAGGCCAGGTAATGTCTTTATTTTTTCTGTAAAATCAGAAATATTTTCTTTAGTGGATCTTGCTTTTATTATCAAGGATAATATATTTTTACAAGATTTTATTTTTAACTAATCTCTGGGCCCAACATGGGGCTCAAACTCACAACCCTGAGATCAAGAGTCTCATGCTTTACTGACTCAGCCAGCCAGGTGCCCCTCAAGGATAATACGTTTATTTTAGATAAGCTGTTTGCTACTTTTTCAAACCTACTAGGATCTTTATTGGATAGCATCTGTCCTTTGCTCTTGTCTTTTTTTTTAAACTTATTAATCCTTACTTATTTTATACTCTGCTTCTCAATTCCATCATCAAGTTCTCGGATGCCTAGCTTCGCTCTTTGTTTTCATTGACTCTCTCATGGAAATTTCTGTGGTGTTCTCTAGTTTGGGATTGTGTTCCTCTGGAAATCCTGAAGGTTGGGGTTGATGGGGCACCACCCACAGAGGATGTGTGTCTCCTCGTTTCTCAATGTGTGGTTTCTTAGAACACTCAGTATAAATTGAAGCCTCAATTTATATTGTTATCAAGATAGGCCTGTGGTTACACAGGCTGGCCCCTGTGCAGGCTGATACTCAAACTGCACCTTGTGTGTATCCAAGTCTGTGCCCCTTTATCCTCTACCTCCTGATGCAATTGTCAAAGAACCCAAGGTTCTAAGTTCCTGGGACCAGAAACTGTCCTTAGGGCCACCATGACTAACATGCCTGCTTTGCCCCCCTCCCCAAGTTTCCTCGTTATTTCCCATTCTCTTGATACTCCCTTTGTTCCCCTGATTTTACCTCCTTACTTGCTAGCTCACCTACATATTCAGTATTTAAGAAAGATGCTTGTTTATCAGTTTTAGTTTTGTAGTGGGAATGTATTTTCAGGATATTTATCTCTCCAGAGTATCTAGAAATCAAAGAGCTTATGAGTGATTTTTTTTAAGTCCATTCTGTGTAGTTATGGAGAGTGCATTTATGGGGGCTGATAATGGAAAAGTGAAAATCAGTTAGCTTGACATTCTATTAGAACAGATAAGAAATTGAGATGGATTACAAGATGTGGAAACAACCTTAATGTTCATGGACAGATGAATGGATAAAAAAATGTGGTATGTACATACAATGGAATATTATTCAGCCTTCAAAAAAAGGGAAATCCTGCCAAATGTGACAGTATGGACCAACCTTGAGGACATTACACTAAGTGAAACAACTAGTGACAGAAGGAGAAATATTATATATTCCACTTATTTGAGTTGATAGGTTTCAGGACATACTAACTACCCCAGAATATGGCATGTTGGGATATTAGATATTTTAAGTTGAAGGAATTATGTTCTTCCATGTCTGCCTACTCTTCATCAAACCTCCCATAGAAATGCACAGATCCATCTCTTTGGGCCTTCATTTCCTTACGAAAGCTGCCACGTCATGTGAATTATATTGAATAAATGTATATGGTTATCTCCTGTTAATCTCTCTTTCTCAGTTTAATTATCAGACCCAGCTAGGGATCCTAACAGGGTAGAAAACAAACTTTTTCCTCCTCTACAAGATATTCTTATTTTTTTTTTAAGTTTATTTATTTTTCAGAGAAGGAGACAACATAAGCAGGGGAGGGGCAGAGAGAAGGAGACAGAGAATCCCAAGCAGGCTCTCCCCTGTCAGTGCAGAGCCTGAAGCAGGGCTCAAACTCATGAACTGGGAGATCATGACTTGAACCAAAATCAGTAACCAACTGAGCCACTCAGATGCCCAAAGATACCCTTTTTTCTTAAGTTTATTTATTTATTTTGAGAGAGAGAGAGAGAGAGAGAGAGAGGGAGAAAGAGAGAATGAATCCCAAGCAGGCTCCATGCTGTCTGCGCAGAGTCTGATGCGGGACTCGAACTCCGGAACCATGAGATTATGACCTGAGCCAAAACCAAGAGTTGTATGCTCAACCGACTGAGACACTCATGTGCTACTTTACAAAAGATCTAAAATATGGAGAGAGAAAAGGGGGAAGAAGGTTTATGTGAGCAAATTATAATGGAAAACTTCCTTAATCTGGGAAAAGACACAGACATCAAAATCCAAGAAGCACAGAGAACTCCCATTAGAATCACAAAAACTGACCATCACCAAGGCATATCATAGTCAAATTCACAAAATACACAGACAAGGAAAGAATTATGAAAGCAGCAAGGGAAAAAAAAATCCGTAACCTATAAGGGAAGATAGATCAGGTTCACAGCAGGCCTATCCACAGAAACTTGGCAGGCCAGAAAGGAGTGGCAGGATATATTCAATGTGCTGAATCAGAAAAATATGAAGCCAAGAAGGACGCCTGGGTACCTCAGTTGGTTGGGCGTCCGACTTCGGCTCAAGTCATGATCTCACAGTCTGTGGGTTCAAGTCCCGCATTGGGCTCTGTACTGACAGCTCAGAGCCTGGGGCCTGCTTCAGATTCTGTGTCTCCCTCTCTTTCTGCTTCTCCCCCATTCATGCTTTGTCTCTCTCTGTCTCTCAAAAATAAATAAAAATTTTAAAACTGTTTCCCAGACAAACAAAAACTAAAGGAGCTCGTGACTATTAAACCAGCCCTGCAATAAATTTTAAGGGGGACTCTTTGAGTGGAAAAAAGATGAAATAAAACAAAAGACCAAAAGCACCAAATACTAGAAAGGACCAGAGAACAACTCTACAGGCAACACAATGGCTCTAATTTCATATCTTTCAATACTCACTCTAAATGTCAATGGACTAAATGTTCCAATCAAAAGACATAGTGTATCAGAATGGATATACTGCTTACAAGAGACCCAGTTACCTAAATACATTTGCAGGTTGAAAGTAAGGCAGTAGAGAACCGTCGATCATGTTAATGATTGTCAAAAGAAAGCTGGAGTAGCCATATTTTTTTATTTATTTAAAACTAGATTTTAAAATAAAGACTGTACCCAAAGATGAAGAAGGGCATTGTATCATATTTAAGGAGGTCTATCCACCAAGATCTAACAATTGTAAATATTTGTGCCCCCAGTGTGGAATCGCCCAAATATATAAATCAATTAATCACAAAGGAAACTCATTGATAATAATACCACAATAGTAAGAGACTTCAACACCCGCTTACAGCAATGGACAGAATATCTAAGCACAAAATCAACAAGGAAACAATGGCTTTGAATGACACACTGGACCAAATGGACTTAATATATTCAGAACATTTCATCTAATAGCAGCAGAATACACATTCTTCATGAGTGCACATGGAACATTCTCCAGAATAGATCACATACTGGATCACAAATCAGCCCTCACCAAGTAGAAAAAGATCATCATACCTTGCATATTTTCAGACCACAATGCAATGAAACTCAAAATCAACCACAAGAAAAAGTTTGGAAAGACCATGAATACTTGGGAGATTAAAGAACACCCTAATAAAGAATAATTGGAGTTAACCAAGAAATTAAAGAGGAAGTTAAAAAGTACATGGAAGGCAATGAAAATGAAAACATGACAGCCCAAAACCTCTGGGATGCAGTAAGGCAGTCATAAGAGGGAAGTATATAGCATATTTAGGCTTTCCTAAAGAAGGAAGAGAGGCCTCAAATACACAACCTAACCTTACACCTAAAACAGCTGGAAAAATAACATCAAATAAAGATCCAAACCAGTAGAAGGGAAATAATAAGGATTAGGGCAGAAATCAGTGATATTTTAAAAAACAAAACAAAACAAACAAACCAGTAGAACAGATCGATGAAACCAGGAGCTGGTTCTTTGAAAGCATTAACAATCTCCTAGAGGAGAAAACAGGCAACAACCTCTTGAGCTCAGCCACAACAACGTCTTACTTGACATGTCTCCAGAGGCAAGGGAAACAAAAGCAAAGATGAACAATTGGGACCTCATGAAGATAAAAGCTTCTGCACTGCAAAGGAAACTGTCAACAAAACTAAAAGGCAACCAACAGAATGGGAGCAGATATTTACAAATGACATATCAGATAAAGGGTTAATATCCAAAATCTATAAAGAACTTAGCAAATTTAACACCCAAAACAAAAACAAAAACAAAACAATCCAGTGAAGCAATGGGCAAAAGACATGAATAGACACTTCTCCAAAGAAGACATCAGATGGCTAACAGACACATGAAAAGATGCTCAACATCACTCATCATCAGGGAAATACAAATGAAAACCACAGTGAGATACCACCTCACACCTATCAAAATGGCTAATATTAATAACTCAGATAACAGCAGATTTTGGCATGGATGCAGAGAAAGAGGAACACTTTTGCACTGCTGGTGGGAATGCAAACTGGTACAGACACTCTGGAGAACAGTGTGGAGGATCCTCAAAAAATTAAAAATAGAACTACCCTATGACCAAGCAAGTGCACTACCACGTATTAATCCAAAAGATACAAAATTAATGATTCAAAGGGGCACATGAGCTCAATGTTTATAGCAGCACTATTGACAATAGCCAAGGTATGGAAAGAGCCCAAATGTCCATCGACTGATGAATGGATAAAGAAGATGTGGTATATACATGCAATAGAATATTACTCGACAATCAAAAAGAACAAAATCTTGCCATTTGCAACAACGTGGATAGAATAAGAGTATTATGCAAAGTGAAATAAGTCACTCAGAGAAAGATAAATATTATATGATTTCACTCCTATATGGAACTTAAGAAACAAAACAGATGAACATAGGGGAAGGGAGGCAAAAATAATATAAAAACAGATAGGGAGATAAATCGTAAGAGACATTTAAATACAGAAAACAAACAGGGTTGCTGGTGTGATGTTGGATGGGGTGAAGGGCTAAATGGGTGACGGGCATTGAGGACGACACTTGTTGAGATGAGCATTTGGTGTTATATGTAAGTGATCAATCACTAAATTCTGTTCCTGAAAGCATTAACTTAACTAACTTAGATTTAAATTTAAAAAATAAAGATGATAGATGATGATAGATAGATAGATAGATAGATAGATAGAGAGAGAGATAGATTTAAAAAATAGACTAAAAGAAGCCAGGGTCTTGCAGTTCTGCAAGTTCTGCAATTTGAGTAAGTTCTAGAGACCCAATGTACTACATTATCCCTGTACACTATATTATAATATACTTAATACTGTATTTTACATTTAAGAGGGTTGAGCTAATGTTAAGTGTTCTTACCACAATAAAATCTTTTAAAATGCTGAAAAACATTTTAATAAAAAGTGTTTTTAGAAAACATGGTTTGGCCTACAGTGGTTGCATAGGAGGTAGAGAGAGTTGATTTTTAAAATATTTTATTTTTTAAGTATACAAGTAACATATGCCTACTATAAAAATTGATCAAACAGTACATAGTGTAATCCTGTGCCTGTCTTCCCAGTTATAGATTGTGTTTTCCCCAGTAGCATTCCCCAGAGATAACTCTTTATATATATGTATAATTTTAAATTTTAATGTATTTTGCTTACAATGATAGTTTTATCAGGATACAAATGAAAAGTCAAGTAGATTGGTACTTAGGGTGGCAGAGGCTGGAACAGTCCTGAGCCCATAGCTTCCATGTCCCCTCCAGGCATGCCACTTACTGAGCATATCAGTATGTTCATTAACTGGTAAGATCTCTGTTATTCATTAACTGGCAACCAGTTCATTAACTGGTAACTCTCACTATTGAGAGTTATTATCTAAGGTTTTGTTTTTTGTTTTTTTCCATAGGCATGCTGGAGTAGTTCATTGGCCACATCAGTGAACTTAATCTCTAGTCCCCTTCCCCTCCCTCGAGGTTGTGGAGAGTGGGACTGAAAATTCTAGTCCTCTAGTCACAGGGTTGGTTTCTTGAGCAGCCAACCTTTCCATCCCGAATATCTAGCTGCACTGCCCGGCCCCTCTCCTGCCTCCATGAGTAAATTTGCTAGTATAAACTCTGATATGGTCCAAGGGGACTTGCATGGAAAACAAAAACTTCGGAAATTCAAGGGTTTTTGAGGCTCTCTGTCAGAAACCTGGGACAAAATCAAATATATATATATTTTTACCATACCACCACCTTGGACCTTAGGAGTGGTCAGTATGTGTTGGCTAAGGACCCCAGCTAAAAGTGAGACAGGAAAAATCTCATTTAACATCCTGTTACATGGTGAAAGTGCAATAGAATTATTTCAATGTTAGTTTAGATAGAACAAATATGGCCTTATTTTTCTACTATTAATTTTTTATTTTTAATTTTTCAATTCAAACAAAAAGAGAAGCAAAAAAACCCCCTGATAAATGAATCAGCAAACAATGAAAGCCAAATGAAGTTATATCCAATTTCCCCCATAACTGAAACTATGAAGCACTCTATAGGCCGACTGTACACTAAGCAGGTGGAGGGACTTGTGCTGGTCTTGTAGGGGATGTGCTTGGAGGGCATGTGCAATTGGGCGGGGCTTGGTGTAATGGCTCCGTTCTCCACTAGGTGGCGCTACTTAACTCACTGGGATGGACATGCAGGAGAGGTGAAAACGGCTTCACCCAGCTCCTTAGTCTCTGGCACAGGAATTTCGTGCTCTCACCCATCTGCAGTCAAGCACTCTTCATTTGTCTCAGGACTCAATCCACTCCCTTTCTCTACCTTGTATGGATCCAAGCTGTGCACCTTTCAGGCAGCACCTCCTTCCAGAGTTTTATCTCAGATGGGATTGTTTTTCAAATCCTCACACTTCGAAGACTAATGTGGCTTGAACCCATGCCAGCTCTCTGGGGGAGGATCTCACTGAGCAATGGCCTGGTGCCATCTTGCCCCAGAAAACATTCGTGTGTTTGCACAACAGCAGAGGTTCAGAGATGATGGCAAATCACAACATACAGTCAGCACCAGGTTTCACTGCACTCTGGTGTCTTTGTCCCAATACCAGCAAATTGGCTGCTCTCTGGGGTCCACTGGGAGGGACCTTTGCCTGTGAGGAGGGCATATGCCTCTACCCAATCCTCTCCAGGAAGGGGAACTGCTTCTCTCTGTGTGACATGGGCCCATCAGACTCTGCTGCCTGCTCCCAGGGATGCACCCTACTTCCTCACCAGAGCACCACAAGGCACTAGGCTCTGGGACTTCAGACTTTGCGCTCCACTGTTTATAGAATCCTGGTGGTATTGAAACCCTCTCCTTTATTCCCTCAGTGGTTTTGGGGAACAGATTTCTTGTTCAGCCCCCTGCAGGTGTTTACACTCTGTCTTTCTCTCCAGCTACTTTCAGAGGAGCTTTTTTCCTGCACTCTCTTGATGCACTGCTGTCTCCCCCTTTCTCTGTCCTTTCTCTGCAGAAAGAGCTCCCTACCGTCCACAGCTTTTCACTCTTCCTCTTCACCTCTCCGCACTGTGTACCTTCTGAGTTCTGTGGCTCAAGGTATGGAGATTGTTGTGTTAATCCTTAGGTCAATTCTGAAGTGTGCAAAATGGTTTGGTGCTGATCTAGCTGCGTTTTAGGGACAAGACAAGCTGGGGATCTCCATGTTGCTCCAGCATCTTGATTGCAATCTCAATGCATATGTAGTTTTAATTTTAATTTTTTTAACATATATTTGTTTTTGAGAGAGCACAAGCACGGGAGAGGCAGAGAGGAAGAGAAAGAACCACAGTCAGGCTCTGCACTGTGAGTGCAGAGTCCGATGCAGGGCTCAAACTCATGAACTATGTGAGATCATGACCTGAGTTGAAATCAAGAGTCAACGGCTTAACTGATTGAGCCGCCCAGGTGCCCCATGCATATATATTTTTAAATGTAGATTTTATTCAGGTCTGGTGAGGCTAACAGATCAGGGGACAATTTGCATTAGATAGTATGTTACCCACAGTTCCCAAGAGGAAGGGGACACAGCAGGTGCCTAAAGGGCCATAGGAAAGAATACCAAGATTGGTCACAGGCAGAGAGAATGGAGAAATTGTGTGTGAGTAAGAGACTTTTTGTGGGTTTTGAGGGAAGGAATGTGTGTTGACACAGGGTAAGCAGGCTAGACAGGTCTAGGATAGGCTATTTTGAATAATTTCACCAGCTCTAGGGTATAGGAGCTGCTATAAGTTGTCTGATAGTAGCTCTGGGTAATGAGGGCAGGGGCATAGTGTTCCTGAGTGTAAAAGCTCCTAAAGGCTGTGGTTGGGGGATGTGGACTCTGTTTGGGGTGGGCTGTATGAAAGCTAGCTCACAGTCCTTTGCCACAGGTGGGAATCAGCTAACCCTGGGAAGGGCATTGCCTTGCTTGGGACAGCAAGTCCCCAAGATATCAAAGTCAATCCAGAAACTAGAAAACGTGATTCATAAAACAAACATTTTTTCAAAATAAGGTCAGATTATATAGTCAGCAAGTTGCCTTGTTCACATAACAAAAAATGTGAATATCTTTCATGACAAAGGATATTGATCTATATATCTATATCTATATCTATATAGATATATAGATATATTTAATGACTACATAGGATTCCCCTGTAAGCATATATAAAAACTGGTTTACCCATTCTTCAATTTATGGGTTTTTAAGTTTCCACCCAGGTGCTCCTGTGGCTGTATATTTCTATAGGATACTTAAAAGTGTAACTTCTGGATCAAAGGGTTTACATATTATAAATTTGTCATTGAATTGAAAACAACATTTTTCACAGAGCTAGAACAAATAATACTAAAATTTTTATGAATCCACAGAAGACCCCAAACAGCCAAAGCAATCTTGAGAAAGAAAAACAAACCTGGAGGTATCACAATTGCAGATTTCAAGATATACTATAAGGCTACAGTTATCAAAACAGTATGGTACTGGCACAAAAATAGGCACATAGGTCAATGGAGCAGAATAGAGAGCCCAGAAATAAATACACACTTATTTGGTCAATTAATCTATGATAAAGGAGGTAAGAATAGCCTAATGGGTGGGACACCTGGGTGGCTCAGTCAGAAGTGTCTGACTCTTGATTTTGGCTCAGGTCATGATCTTACGGTTTCATAGGTTCAAGCTATGTGTTAGGCTCTGTGCTGACAGTGCAGAGTCTGCTTGGAATTCTCTCTCTCTCCCTCTCTCTCTCCCCCTCCCTTACACTCTTTCTGTCTCTCTCAAAATAAAAAAATTAAACTTTAAAAATATATACTAATAGGGAAAAGACATTCTCTTCAATAAATGGTGCTGGGAAAACTGGACAGCTACATGCAAAAGAATGAAATTGGCCCGCTTTTTTACACCATACACAAAAATAAAGTCAAAATGGATTAAAGACCTTAATGTGAGACCTGAAACTATAAAGATCCTGGAAGACAACATAGACAGTAACTGCTTTGACATTAGCTGTAACAACTTTTTTCTCTAGATCTCTCTCTCAAAGCAAGAAAAACAAAAGCAAAACTAAACTATTGGGACGATATCAAAATAAAAATCTGCACAGCAAAGGAAACAACCAACAAAACAAAAACAACTCACTAAATAGGAGAAGATATTTATAAATGATATATCTGATAAGGGGTTAATATCCAAAATATATCAAGAACTTATACAACTCAACACCAAAAAAAAAAAAAAAAAAACAATTTAAAAATGGGCAGAAAACCTGGGGCACCTAGGTGGCTCAGTAGGTTGACCGGCTGACTCTTGATTTCAGCTCAGGTCATGCTCTCACCATTGTGGGACTGAGCGCTGCGGCCAGCTCCATGCTGGGTGTGGAGCCTGCTTGAGATTCTCTCCCTCTGCCCCCTCCCCCACTTGCATTTACTCTCTCCTTCCCTCCCTCCCTTCTTCCCTCCCTCTCTCTTTCTCTCGTGCCAAAAAAAAAAAAAAAAAAAAAAGGGCAGAAGAGCTGAATAGACATTTTTCCTAAAAGGACATACAGATGGGCAATAAACACATGAAATTATGCTCAACATTACTAATAGAGAAATGCAAATCAAAACCATAATGAGATATAATCTCACATCTATCAGAATATCTAAAATTAAAAAGAAGAAATAACAAGCACTGGTGAGAATGTGGAGAAAAAGGAGCCCTTGTACCCTGTTGGTGGGAATGTAAATTGGTACAGCTGCTGTGGAAAACATTGTGGAGGTTCCCTAAAAAATTAAAAATAGAAATACCATATAATCAAATAATTCCACTATTAGGTATTCACCCAAAAGAAAATGAAAACACTAATTTAAAAAATACATTTACCCATGTATTTATTGCAACATTATTGACAATAACCAAGATATGGGAGCAAGCTGAATTTTTATGGATAGTTGAATGGGTAAGGAAGATATTATATATATATATATATACACACATACATATATACACACCAGAATATTACACAGCCATGAAAAAGAATGAGATCATGCCATTTGAGACAACATTGATGGACCAAAGGTATTGTACTAAGTGAAATAAGTCACATTGAGAAAGACAAATACCATATTTCCATCATATATAAAAAACAAAATGAATAAATAAAAACAGAATCAGACCTAAAGATATTGAGAACAAACTGATGGTTGCCAGAGAGGAAGGATGTGGGAGATGGGCAAAATGGGTGAAGGGG
The DNA here is from genome assembly GCF_006229205.1 of Suricata suricatta. Lineage (NCBI taxonomy): Eukaryota > Metazoa > Chordata > Mammalia > Carnivora > Herpestidae > Suricata > Suricata suricatta. The sequence goes on from NC_043700.1 coordinate 135,908,027, forward strand.
AGTCGGAGATGCAGGTTTCCAGTTATGGAGTGAATGAGTCCTGAGAGGAAGAGGCACAAGACAGGGAACATAGTCAGCAATACCGTAATAGTGCCGTATGGTGACAGATGGTAGCCACGCTTGTGGTGAGCACAGTGTACATACAGAGTTTTTGAATCACTAAGTTGTACACCTAAAACTAATATTATACATCAACTATATTCAAATAAAAATATTTTTAAAAGATGCAATATTTTTCACATAAAAACTAAATTATCTGAATACATACTTTAATAAACCACAATTAAAATTTAATCTAGTTTAACTCCAACAAAGTGAAACAATTTAAATTCCCATCAGTAGTGTATGGAGAAGCTCTTTTTCTCATATTGTCAATAATACAGGATTTTATCAATCTGTTTTTAAGTTTAAAAAATATTTTTCATGTTTATTTATTTATTTTGATGGGGGAAAGAGAGAACCCCAAGCAGGCTCCATGCTGTCAGTGCAGAGCCCAATGCGGGGCTCCATCCTATGAACTGTGAGATCATGAGCTGAGCCAAAATCAAGAGCCAGACACTTAACTGAATAATTAACTGATTATTATAACCGATATAAAAAAACGAATAATAACCACTCAGGCATCCCCAGATTTTATCATTCCTTTCACTTTAGTGAAATTGGGGGAAAAAATGTTAGCAGTCAACCACTAACAAAAGTGAGTCAATGTGAAAATATCAGTATCAGACAAAAGAATTCAAGCCAAAATGGATTTTGGCAGAGTGATATTTTATTTTGATAAGCCACCCTCTAGTAAGTAAAACATCCATACGCTTTCATGTATTATAATTATATAAACATATAATTATATAATGGCAATTTTATATTATTCAATATATATTTTAATACAGAGCTACAAAGCCTATAATACAAAAATTACAAAATACAAGGATAAGTTGCTAACTCTGTACTTATAGAAATCTTCAAAACATTTTTTTCAAAGACGAGCAGATCGGGAAGAATACATAAGGGTAAAGAGGATTTGAATAACATAACAAGCTTGACCTACTAATTAGATGCAGATAAACAAAGTACAAATTTCTTTGCGAATCCCCAAGGTATAGTTAGTACCTACCAGCATTCACGTAAGCAGCTTAGATTAATTGAAAACGTAAGTTGTCTGTGAATAGTGATTAATATTTCAGTATGTTAATAGTTTAGGTTATATCCTAACACAAGTCAACAAGAGAAGTAGGAGAAGTAAACAGGAAAAAGCAAGGGCTTTGCCTCACATTTTGTGAACAGAGGAAAGCCAGCCACGAGGCAGAGCGCCTGGTGCCCTGTAGGCCGGCAGGGAGGTCCCCACATGCTGGACCGGCCCTGAGACCCAGGCCCTGAGCTGTCAGTTCTCCCTGTTTCTGGGTTAAGGAGCTCAGGAAGCGCAGATGTGGCTTGAGAAACACAGCCTCCTAATCCAGGGGAGTAAGAAGGCTTAGACTTAGGGCCAGGGTGGGAGAGAGCAGGGGAGAGACTGTCTTCAGGAGTGGGGCCTAGGTATGAGGACGACACCCTGACTGCGTCATCCTCCCTTCACATCCTCTTCCCAGGCCCAATCTGATTGAGGCCAAGGGGTGCCTACTGTCGTGAAGCAGGGAGCCCTGAATGCTTGGCCACGGCTGTGATGTCACCGCTGCCTTTCTGGAAGACGGTATGCCAGGCGGGGTGTGGGCCTTATTTATCAGACTTGTAGGTCTGGAAGAAACTACATCAGCCAGGGATCCCTCAGCCAACTCGGAAGACAGGTTGGGGGTCACACCTGTGTGTTAAAGAGTTTTCTGCCTCTTTGCGTGTCATAGTAAAGAATACCAAAGAAGGTAAGAGCTTTCTTTCTCACCTAAAGCACAGAAAGGAGGGTAACAAGCGTATGTTTTTACACAGGAAATAAATACAGGTTTGGTTTGAGGACAGAGGTCAGAGGAAGCCCCTGTTATCAACTCACCAGGGAAGGTCTTCGCTATGTGTGTTTTGAGGTTCACTTGGTAGGAAGTTAAACAATTACCAACATTATTTTTTTAATGATAGTGTCAAATATGGATGATGCTAAGGTAAATCCTAGAAAAAAAGGGGTCTCACCCATGTGGTGTACATGTGCTACTTACCTGAGTCTCCAGCAGTAAAAGTAATTCGTCATTAGCAAAAGGTGTCAATTCAACAGTCTGAGTCTACCTCAAGGTCATTTTTCATGTTTGGTTTTACGAAGCTTTCCTTTTTTCCCTTGAGAATTATTTTAGTTCTCCTTTCTACTCCCTAGTGACTTCTAGAATATTCTTTACAGGTCTGTAGATGATATCAGTTTCTTCTCTTGAGACAGCCATATGTGATGCCTATTTAGTCAGAACTACCTTTTAATTTCTTTCTTATATGGAAAATTTTTGAAAAATATGATTTCTTGGTTTTTAATTATCAAAATTGTAATATAAGTATATAAGTTAAAAATGAAAGTTTGTCACACAAGTCCATTCTCCAGAGATAATCACTATTGACAGTTTGGTGTATGCTATTTGATTATTGACTTGCTGATGTATTTTTTATATAGATGAGATCAAATTAGGCATAAAGTTCTGCAATTTGCTTTTCTTCATGTATCGAGGTGTCTTGGAGATATTTTCATGCCATTACATACTGACTTGCTGTGTTCTTTGTCATGGCTGAATGCTATTCCATTCCCCTTTTAATGTCCCATGATGCATTTTGTTAATTCTGTACTGATAAAATATTTAAGGTTCTTATTATTTTGGGGAGAGAGATATTTTAAGAGAGACTGAGAGTGTCATTCAAAAAGGTTCCCCATCTATGGTTTTCATGGCAGTGATAACATTTGCAAAGTCTCTTCACATATAACCTCATCTCCCCCTCGTCATAACCCTGTAATGGAGAGACCACCACCCATTCATAGATGAGAAACAGAGGAGATCACGGAGCCCCATCCTGATGTTGAGTGCTCCCTGCCCCCTTCCATGATATATAAAGGCACGTCCTTCTTGTCCTTGATGACCAGGGTTAATTACAACTGGATGTGCTGCCTGAGGAGAGTCTCCATTTCTTTGATCGCTGCAGGTTATTTCAAGTAGTTTATTGGCCCCTGATAGTTACTCCTCTCTCACTCCATGGTGATGTCATACTTCTTTCTCAACAGCTTCTTTAATAGGTGTGGTGACAGACAAAATTGTCTTATTCTGCCACCATTTTTGGATTTATAAACTCATAAGAAACAAGGTCCCTGAAGGGCAAAAGATGACTGACTTAATAATAACCATCTCTGACCCAGAAATAATCAGTATCCATCCTATTGGCTTCTGCTTGTCTTGGTCAGCTAGGGTTGCCGGAACAAAATACCACAGGGGAGTGGCTTAAACAACATACATTTCTTTCTCACAGTTCTGGAGGCTGCGTAGTCCATGATCAAGATGCCAGCAGATTTTATTTGTGTTGTGTGCTCTCTTCTTGGCTTGTAGATGGCCATCACCTTGCTCAAACGGCAGGGGGGGTGGGTAGAGAGAGAGAATCTCTCCTTTTTTTAAAAATAAGCACACTAATCCCATCATGTGTTTACCGCCCTCATGACCTCACCTAAGCCTAATAACCTCCCCAAAGCCCCACCTCTAAATACCATCACACTGGGAGCTGGAATGTCAATTTGTGATTCATGGGGGACACATTCATTTTATTTTATAACAATGCTGTATTGAGATAATATGTCTTTTCCTGCTTCCTAAATTTGAGCCGGGAACACGTTTTTGGTTATTGGTTTTTAAATAAATATATCATATCCTATCTATTAACATGTATTGAGATTCTACCATATACTGAGAGCACTTTAAATACATTGTTTATTACTATCAAATATAAAGAGGAGAAAACTGAGTCTATGAGAGGTTAAGTGACCAAGGTCTAGTGAGAAGCTGATCTGGAATTAGCTGATCTGCACCTGTGCGCTTCTAAAACCCAAACACTTTAGGACACACAGCTCTACAGGCAAGTTACTGGTGATCAAAACAAGTTGTCAGTGAATCACTGTGGACTCAATCATGACTGATGCCCCTTTTAGCTCTAAAGCTGTGCGAGTTGTCTAGAGAATGTTGGGTTGATTTTGTCATGATGGCTATTCACTTTGACCCTTACTCAGGTTCTGGTTTATGACATCTCTTACATCTGGGAATCATTTTGTACACACACACAAAAGAAATCATAGTTTTTCTTTTTCTTTGATTATTTAGTCAAAATAGGCTAACCAACATAAGCAAGGTGAGACTTTTCTTTGACTTGCAAGGGAAAAGATAAGTTCTTGACAATCCTCAAGACAATACCTTTAAAAATAGAGGAAGTAGAATGGGGTAGATATGAGGTTAGGGGGGGAAATATAGAAATGGAATCCACAGGCACCTGGGTGGCTCAGTCGGTTAAACATCTGACTTTGGATCAGGTCATGATCTCATAGTTCATAATTTTGAGCCCTGTGTCAGGCTCTGAGCTGGTAGTACAGAGCCTGTGTGGGATTCTGTGTCCATCTCTCTCTTCCCCTTCCCAACTCATTCTCTCTCTCTCTCTCTCTCTCTCTCTCTCTCTCTCTCTCTCTCTCAAAAAGAAATAAACAGAAAAAAAAGTGGAATCCACTCTCAACATTAAGTCCTTACATCTCACATTGCTTCCTGAAAAAGAGCTAGGAAAAGATTGATCTTTATTGTGTAAAAATGAATGTGGCAATAAATAAATAAGTAAATATGGTAAAAATAAGTAAAAAGTTGATTCAGTTAGTATTTATTGGATCTATGCCACATGCCAAGCCCATGCTAATTTCTAGAGATACAATGATGAATTTGCTCACACACAGTCTTTGCTCTTCAGAAACTGGTAGTTTAATGGGAGAGAGACACAAAATAGGAAAGTATAATATCTTATTGCAGTAATGGAAATGTGAATGGATTATTCAAGAACTCACAGGAGGCACCTGTCAAACTGGCTTCCCTAAGATGATACCCAAAGTGAGCCTTAAGGAATGAGTAAAGTTAGCCAAGTTAGCCAAGAGGGATGGGATAAGAAGAACATTCTAGGTCAGAACAAAAACACATAGGTCATGGTGGTCAAAGAGCAGACTTTGAGGAAAGTAGAGAAGAGAGATGAGGCTTGAAGAGTAGGCTTTTGGGGAGCTGAGTTCTGTTTGTCATACATGGAGTCTGAGGCATCCCAGTGAAAGTTTAGCAGGAAGCTGAGTATATGGAGCTGATGTATATGGATGATCCAGGATGGAGATATAGATTTGAGAGGTGGGAAGTCATAGTTGAATGTGTGAGTATCCATTCAGTCATCCAGTAAGTATATTCTGAGTGAGGAGACCTGACGTTTGGGACTAGAATACAAATAAAAGTTGACATTTAAAGGATTGACAGTGGAAAGTCAGCTCACGAAGGAGGGAGAATAATCAGAGGGGTAAGAGCGAACGGGAGGGAGTCTGGCATCATGGAAACTCAAGGAGTAGAATTTTTATCCAGGTGGGACTTGTGGAGACACATGGCTTTGCTATTTGGGCAAGGTAAGAACTAAAAAGACAAAGGCATTGGAGACATCAGCATGAGAGATTTGGATTAATAGAGAGGATTAACAAGTGATTTTAAGAGGAATTAGGTAGAAAATATGTAGTCTACTCAAGAGAAATCTGAATGAGGAGAAAAGGGAAGTTGGCTTATAGCCAGAGGGATATAGGAGTCAAAGGATAATGTGCTTCGAGATTGTAAGAGAAGAGACTTCAGTACATTTCTAAACCGAAAAGGGAAAGCTAGTAGAAAGTCTGGAAACACGGGAGAGCTTGAGAGGACACATGGAGGGAATTTTCGGGGTGGAGGAGGAACATCTCATGCACTTACATTGCAGAGGTAGGGAGGGTGCTCTCATATGATAGTCTTAACATTTTTTATGATGTGGGAGATGAGGTCCGTAGATAACTTGGTCTAGTGGAACGAATACTCTGCCTGAATTCCCTTATTTCAGATTCCCTCTTCCTTTTGTCAGCAAACAATTGACTCTCCCTCAGACCTGCTGCCTGCGTCTTGCAGAAACCTTGTACATACACTATGGGAAGTGGTACCTCAGCCCAACATCATTTTGCTTTCCAGAATGCAGAGAAAGGTATGTGTTTCCCACCTCCTAAACTAGCTGTGGGTATCCCAAAACCTACATGGATGGGGAAGGGTTTCTCAATAGAATAAGGAAACCATTATATTTGTCCTTAGGCAACTCTTGAAAATCAGCTTCTACTCCTTGTGACAAGATCATTAGAATGTCAGCTGAATATCTTAGGAGTTGGTGAACTCTTTTTGACCTGGAGGAATCAGTGTTGTCCTGAAGGGGTTATCCCAAATTATACATGTACAAGTGAATGAAATAAAGCTGGGCAAAAAGCAGATGAAAGAGCATTTTAGGTAGAGGGTTCAGATCTTTGTACAAAGATCATGAGGTAGAAAGAAGTGAGGCATGTTTGAGGAACTGAGTTGTCTGAAGTGAACAAGATGGAAAATGGCATAACACGAGGCTGCCAAAGTAGGCAAAGCCCAGATCACTCAGGGTCAATAGGATTTTAAATGTTACCTTAAGGACATGAAGAACCATTGACAAATTCAAAATAGAGAGTGTATAGTAAGATTCATATATTAAAAGACCTCTGGCTTCTCTGAAGAAGGAAGCGAGGGGCGTAAAGTAGAAGAAGGAACAGTCTAGAAGCTACTAAAGTCATCGAAGCAAGAGATGATGATGATGATTTGGTCCAGAGTTGTTGGCAGCAGAGATGGAGAGAAGAAGGTGAATTCTAACAATATTCAGGAGGTGGAATTGACAGGACCCAACCGAGTAGATGTATGGAGTGAGGGAGGATGGTGGATCAAGAATGACTTCCAGTTTTCTGGCCAGCAAAACTGGGTGGGCAATGATGCCAATTACTGAAATAAAGATAGTGGAGGAGAACCAACTTTGACTAGAGGGAAGATGGTGAGTTTGTACATGCTGGGTTGAGGTGGCCATGAGATATGCAGGTGGAAGGACAGAGTAGGCGGTTGCATGTTCACATCTGGATTTTAGAGGTGAGGCTGGGCTTGAGAGATAAACATTAGGAGGCATCAGAGTGTTATGTAGTGATTGAGGCCATGAGGGTCTCTGAAGTAGCCTAGAGGGAGAGGAAAGACATATCAGAGACCAGGGCCCATGACAGACTCATGAAGGACTCCAGGGCTTAAGCACCAGGTAGAAGAGGATAAGTCAGCAAAGGAGACTGAAGAGAGGTAGCCAAAGATGTAGGAGGAAAGCAGAGGAAATCATGACAACACTCGTCTGTATGGGCTGAACCATGTTTGTAAGCTTGTGGCTTCCTTGCTTTCTAGTTTGGCAATGTGTCCCAGGCTCATCTTGCACATTTTTGGCCCTGGAGTAACTCCTTCTTTAGGGTGGGGCGTGTCCCCGTGCTTACAGGTTGGCCTCTATCTTTCTGTAACTTTTCAGAAATATGAATATTTAGAGAAAAAACCCCAGCATGACTAATTTATATTTAGGAACATAATATTTTTACTTAACAACCTTGATATTATATTTATATCTGTCTCTCTATTAAAAATCTTTTTTCTATGGGGCACCTGGGTGACTCAGTCAGTTAAGCATCTGACTTTGGCTCAGGTCATGATTTCGTGATTTGTGAACTTGAGCCTCGTGTTGGGCTCTGTGCTGACAGCTCATAGCCTGGAGCCTGCTTCAGATTCTGTGTCTCCCTCTCTCTCTGTCCCTCCCCGCTCATGCTCTGTCTCTCTCTCTTTCTCTCAAAAAAATAAACATTAAAAAATCTTTTTATTTTTTCCCCTAATGACATTAAAATTAAAATAGTATTATTTACTTTATCCCACAATATATAAATAATAGTTTCAGAGTAATAACAATAATAGTATAAACAATGTGATTACTAAAAATTCCTCTTTTTTTTAATATTTATTTGTTTTTGAGAGAGAGAGCGTGAGCAGGGGTGGGGGAGAAAGGGGGGGACAGAGGATCCTCCGCTCTGTGCTGACAGCAGCGAGCCCAGTGCGGGGGCTAGAACTCGTGAACCGTGAGATCATGAGCTGAGTAGAAGTCAAATACTCAACTGACTGAGCCACCAAGGTGCCCATGAAAATTCCTTAAGATTTCTTGTAGTTCATTTTGTCCTTTGGATATATCCACAAGGATGTACAAGTTACTGAGTTCTCAAGTCATTTGAAATAACTCCCTTCTGTGTTTCTAACTTATGTAAGTTTAGAGTCACTTGTTTAGCTTTTGCTTTTAATCTTTGGAGACTGATTTATTTTTCATTTAAAAAAAATTGTTTTATAACATTGTAAGGCATTTATACAATTCCTGCCCCAATTATCTATTGCTGCATAACAAACTATCCCAGAACTTCGTGGGTGGAAACAACCATTTTATCTGCTCATAATTTTGTGGGTCAGGAATTTGCAAAGAGCCCAGTCAGGTGGTTTGCCCATGATTCTCTGGGCAGCTGGAGCTGGAGGCTCTACTTCTTTTTAAATTTTTTTCAAAATTTTATTTTTAAAGTAGTCTCTGTGTCCAATGTGGGGATCGAACTCACAACCCAAGATCAAGAGTTACATGCTGTACTGACTGAGCCAGCCAGGAACCCCTGGTAGTTCAATTTCTTTCTTTTTGTTTGTTTGTTTGTTTTTTTCAATTTATTTATTTTGGGAGAGAGAACAAGAGAGAAAGCAGGGAAGGGGCAGAGAGAGAGAGAGAGAGAAGATTCCAAGCAGGATCCACACTTTCAGCGCGAAGCCCGATGCAGGCTCTACCTCACAAACCACAAGATCATGACCTGAGCTGAGCAAGAGCTGGATGCTTAACCAACTGAGCCATCCAGGTGCCCCAAGGAGGTTCTACTTCGAAGATGGCTCTTGATTCACTCTCTTGTGCCTTGGTGCCCTTTGGCCTCTCTTTTTCCATGTTGTTGCCTTGTTCTTAATAGGGGTTTGAACAGGCAGGTGCATTTGTAACTTGTACCCTCAGATCTAGTCTACACAAAGCTGGAGCAAGAGGAACCCGAGCACGTTGTGTTTTTGCTGTTGGAAAGGAGAGGGGGAGAGGGCCTTACACTATCCTGCACCTCTCAACTGCTCTCTCTGTTAAAGGTAACCCAGGTCCCTGATAGGACTGAGAGGGAGAAAAAAGGAGTGAGAAAGAGGCATGTCTTCCCTGCCCTAAGGAGTCAAGCAAGACTGAGGATAGAAGTATGTCTAGCTGGCAGCCTTTGCCTTTAAATGTTGAAACAAGTGTGAGCAAACAACATTTGCATAGAACCTTGGTCACCACGATGCCCCTCAGTATTGCTTACACTTCACTGCATGTGAGCATCGTGTGTGGAGCTCGTTAAACCTCCAGATCCCTGTAGAAATTCTGATGCTGTAGGTCCAGGGCTACTGAGGGCCTCGTATCTGTGCTTCCCAGTACTTCCTGGCAGGTCTGTAGCTCTTAGTCCAGACATTTCATTCACGGTTCTGAACATGGATTTCCAGAATCGAATCAGTAGCTTCAGGCTCATCATTTAGCATCTGGTACGTGCCTTTGAGAAACAGCTCCAGTTTGACATTTTTTTGTCATAGGAAATCAAATTTAGCTTTGCTTAAGTTCCTCCCTGATTTTCTTTTCTCACTCTACCATCAACTTTCCTCGTAAGGAAATCAGCCGAAATTTTATTAGCTCTCTAATGCAAGCTAAATATATTAAATCAATCTGTCTACTGTTCACGAGGTTGACCTGAATTAACCTCCAGGGTTTCCTTTTAATCCCGCTTTATCCACAAATACTCCATTCATCACCAGTGGCACATTCAGGCCCAGGAGCTTAAGAAGTATCTAGTTATTTATGTGAACAGCTGTTTTCTTCTCTGGCAGCAGGACTTGACCGCGGGTCCTATAGCTCTTAGGAAAAAGTAAATCTACTCATGCCACCTTGTGGAACACGGTCACCTAGCACAGGCCCTGGCAAAAAAGAGAAGGCCAAAGGCGGCCTGCAGGTTTGACAGTGGGTGATGAGGACATTTAAAGCCCACAGGGCTGTCACAAGTATGGGGATAGCAAGCACAGAACCCAGCAAGCACTTACTGTCACCAGACATTATATATAGTAATGTGTGTGTTTGCTTACTGTTTGTTTTCCTCAGTCATGTAGAGTCCTCCCCTTTTCAGGTGAGGACACTGAGACCCAGGAAGGTAATTCACCTGAGGCCACATAGCTGGTTGGGGCATTTTCAGGCCTAGAACCCAGGTCTTTTGATATCCAGTCTGTTGTTAGAATGTCAAAATGTCCTCTGCACCCTCACCCCTGTATTATCCCACCCTTCAAGAATGCCTCATGCAACCTGTCCAGTTTACATCTCTTGACGATCCTGGCAGGGCAACCATTCCACCTCTCACACATAGAGTTTTCAGCAGAAAGTAGGAGTTCCAGTAAACCTGCGGTGACATTAGTATAACTACTAGGTAAGAATGAAGGTGGGTGGAGGAGGGCACCCCAGCCAGCACTGAGGCAAATCCTTCCTACCAATGGCAGTGGGTAGTGCCTTCTCCACCGTCTTGCTCCCAAATTACAATAGGAGAGTTGCCCTTCACCCTGGCCTAGGGAGTCCCAGCTCACAGGCTTGCTTCTCCATCTGTGTCACAGCCTTCAAGGCGGCAGCCCTGATCCAGAGGTGGTACCGGCGCTACAAGGCGCGCTTGGAGACGAGGCGGCAGTGCACTTGGCACATCTTTCAGTCTATAGAGTATGCCGGACAGCAAGACCAGGTCAAGGTGCGGCAGGATGTGGGCCCCAGCCGCCTCGGGCTCCGCCTTCTAGCCCATGGGTGGCAAGGGCCAGGTGCCCAGAGGGTGTGGCTGACCTGGACCCCTCCTAATTCTCTTTGCACCCATCTCTAAAGCCAAGTCTTCGATTCTTCTGCAGCTTCATGATTTCTTCAGCTACCTTGTGGATCACTTCTCCCCCAGCAGCAACCATGAGAGTGCGTATGAACTGCCATACGGGAGGGCCTCAGGGTAGTAGATACCAGACTGAGCTGGGGAGACCTAGGGGGCGTAGATCCAATGATGGCCAGGGAATGAGCGAGGAGGCTGACTCTGGGTTCTCCCAGAATCACACCTGGAGGCAAGAACTTGAGTGCAAGGAGTGTGTTTGTTAAATACAGGAAAACAGTTGGGGGGTGGGGAGGGCCTGGGGAAGGAGTTCAGGGAAAGGAAGGCAGAGCCCGAAAGTAGAAGTTCCAGTAAATCTGCAGATGTTAATATAACCACTAGGTAAGAATGAAGGTGGGGTGGGGGAGGGAGTGGGGACAAGAACCCTTGCTGGGAATGATCCCACCTGAAGGCAGAGAGAACTAGAGTCTTCCTCTGACAACTCCTGAGGCTCATTAGTTGAAGGCTGCTGGGAGGGATGGATAAGGAGGTTGTTAATTCCACAGCATTTCCGGCCTGCTAAGCAGGGCCCTCTGTGGGCCCAGGAAGAAAGCTCCCAAGCCAGAGATGCAGAAGCTGATAGTTGGCCATTGCCTGAAGGGCCTTGAAAGAAAGGTCTTATGGCTTCTGGCATACTCACTGACGGCACCAGAAATGCCTGTGAGCTTTTTTGTTCCACCAGAGTTTTCCCCTTTCCTTCTGCTTAGAAGCCTCAGCTGCCAAATTCCTGCTCTAAGTCTGACAAATCTCGGTCTTTTAAAATAAAAGTAAAATGGGGGTGCCTTGGTGGTTAAGCATCTGACTCTTGATCTCAGCTCAGGTTTTGATCTCAGGGTTGTGAGTTCAAGCTCTGCTCTGGACTTAACACTGGACACGAAGCCTACTTACAAAGTAAAATAAAATAAGATATAAGTAAAATGGAATTGACATAAAAACATAGCATTTTCCTCCTGCTCACCTTAGTCTGTTGTCACTTTCCCTTTCCTTTCTCTTCTCTGGTGTTGGAGCTGATGTGGGAAATCAGACTGGCTAGCCCCACTTAAGTTTGGTCCAGTTTGGGGTGCCTGGGCAGCTCAGTCTGTTAAGCATCTGACTCTTGGTGTCAGTTGAGGTCTTGATCTCACAATTTGTGAGTTCAAGCCCTGAGTCAGGCTCTATGCTGACAGGGTGGAGTCTGCTTAGGATTCTCTCTTTCTCTCTTTCTTTCAAAAACAGTATGATCCAGGGAAAGACTTTGGTATTGCCCATGGACTGCACATCTGAACATAAGCTGTTCTACCCTTTCTGTCCTGACCAGGAGACTTCCTGGACCGTATGTTCACCGAGGAGAGATTCCTCCAGGACCCTGAGATGGAGAAATTTGGTGACTATGAATCTATAGAAGTCCCAGACAATTACACGGGGCCACACCTCTCCTTCCCACTCCTTCCTGACCACGCAACGGCCCTGGTGGAAGCTTTCAGACTGAAACAAGTGAGCTCCCCCTGGGAAATCTGGGTCACCACCAGCTCCGTGGAATAGCAGACCCAACACAGAAGGAATAGCCCCGGATTTAGTGTGCTAGTATCATGGATCCGCTACCGAGATTCCATGTGCCCCTTGCTTAGCCAGGACCTTGTAGTCAAAGACCCAGTTTTTATGCACTGAAAACTTCCCCTCATTGTGTAATATTTCTTCGTTCATTCATCTCACAGATAATTACTGAGTACTGCTATGTGCAGACACTGTTTTAGGCACTGAGGACACAGCAATGAGCAAGACAGACACCAGTTCCCGCTCTCACAGGGCCAACATTCTAGAAGAGAGACAGTAGATAATAAATACCAGCAAATAAGCAGATTTCACAGTATATTAAAAAGTGATAAGTGCTATGTAAAAGAGTAAGCTAAGTTCTGGGAAGGAAAGATGGCAAATTATAGAGTGGTCTTGGAAAGCACCATGGATAAGGTGATTTCTGAGCAAAGGTTGAAGGTGGTGAGGAAACGCACCATGTGGGTGCCTCCAGAAAAATGTTCCAGGCAGAGGGAAAAATGGAAAGGCCATGACACAGGACCTTGCCTGGACGGCTCAGGAAGGCCATTGTGGCTGGTGAGGAGGAGGTTGGGGAGAGTGTTAGGGGATGGAGGCAGAGAGAACGGGTAGACTTTTATTCTTCTCAAAGAGATAGGGAGACATTGGACATAGGAATGATATAATTTAGCTTGATTTTTAAAATAATAATTCTGTTTTCTGGATAGAGCATAGGGACCACAGGCTGAAGCAGGGAGACAAGTGTAAATCCTGCAACAGTCCAGGCAAAATCTGACAGTGGCTTTAAACCCTGGTCGTAGAGGCAGAGGTGGTAAGATATGGTCAAATTCTGGTTCTGTGCCAGATTCTAGCCCTTCGTCTCTTTCGTGGGAAGAAAATCCACTGCAGGAGGAGTTGGGTGGTTTTCCCCATGACATCAGGCTCACTTAGTACCATCGACATGCAATCACTTATTCACACCTCTCCAAGACAAGCATGCATTTCTCCCAAGCTGAAGGCAAGGAAGGAAAGAGGAAATTAGCTCAATATTGGGGGAGGTTGAAAAGCAGAAACAAGGGTAGAAGATGGGTGAAAAAGAAAGGATCCATGCTTGGGGTCGCAGGGGCAGTTTACCAGGGCCACTTCTTGGGGTCTCAGGTGATTGGGGTCATTAAGCAGTAAAGTTGCTGCATGAATACAGTGTTGTTTTGTTCCCTCCCTCCTCTTCCTCCTAGTAGCAGCTCCATGCTCGCTATGTCTTGAATCTTTTGCATGAAACCAGGAAACACCTAATACAACTGCCAAACATCAACCGGGTCTCCACCTGTTACAGTGAGGAGGTCACAGTGTGCGGTAAGAGCCAGTCAGAAATGGCTTCCCACGCTAGTCACAAACAGGAAAACTGATGGGGAAGAGGAAGGCGGAGCTGGCGGGAGAGGGATTCTCACTGAGCGCTTGCTTATTCACTCAACGCTTACTCAAGTAGAGGCAGTGCAGTGAAGGATTATGGGGCAAGAGGGCCCAGACTCTGCTTTATTTCTCCAAGCAATTCATATTTGACCCAGACTCATGCTCTCCATTCAGAACACAATCCCTGCAAGTAGCCAGGTCCTCCCTTGACTGAAGACTGTTTATTTTTTACTTGAGCAGGCCCTAAGGCCTAGCAAATTATTCCTTCCATCCACA
>NC_043700.1:135922329-135936301 GCF_006229205.1 Suricata suricatta
AATGTTTTATTTATTTTTGATACAGAGAGAGACAGAGCATGAGAGGGGGAGGGGCAGAGAGAGAAGGAGACACAGAACCGGAAGCAGGCTCCAGGCTCTGAGCTAGCTGTCAGCACAGAGCCTGACGCGGGGCTCGAACCCACGAACGTGAGATCTGACCTGAGCCGAAGCCGGAGGCTTAACCGACTGAGCCACAGAGGCGCCCCTTAAATTATCCTTTAAAGTTTATTTATTTATTGAGAGAGAGAGAGAGAGAGAGAGAGAGAGAGAGAATCCTAAGCAGGCTCCAAGCCATCAGTGCAGAGCCCAACATGGGGTTCGACCTCAGAAACCTGAGATCATGACCTCAGCCAAAATCATGAGTCAGATGCTTAACCAACTGAGCCACCAAGATGCACTTAAATTTTTAAAATTATTATTTTTTATTGTAATCTTTTTAAAAAAACAATTCAAGTTAGTTAACAGACAGTATAGTCTTGGCGTCAGGAATAGAAGCCAGTGATTTATCTCTTACATATTATACCCAGTGCTCATTTTGAAAAGTACCCTCCTTAATGCCTATCACCCATTTAGCCCATCTCTTCTCACCCCCTCCAGCAAACTCAGTTTGTTCTTTGTGTTTAAGAGTCTCTTGTGATTTGCCTCCCTCTCTGTTTTTATCTCATTTTTGCTTCTTTTTCCCATTCATCTATTATGTTTCTCAAATTATACATATGAGTGAAATCATGTATGGTATCTGTCTTTCTCTGACTGACTTATTTCGCTTGGCATAATACACTTCAGTTCCATCCAGGTTGTTGCAAATGGCAAGATTTCATTCTTTTTCATTGCCAAGTAGTATTCCATTGTGAATATATACCACATCTTTATCTATTCATCAGTCAGTGGACATTTGGGCTAAATCCATAACTTGGCTCGTTGATAGCACTGCTGTGAACATTGGGGTGCATGTGCCCCTTTGAATCAATATTTTTCTATCCTTTGGATACATGCCTAATATGTAACATCTATATCTCTTAAGAAGTTTCCTAACGCTGGCCCATAAGTGAATAGAAGCTTCCTACTTCAGATGAGGCAAAATCTCTCCAGTTCTCACTTGAGTTTGTATCCCTGCATTATTCTGTCTTATTTGCTTCATTTACTATTTATGATAGTCATGTAGAGAAAAGATATTGTGTTTTCTTCTTTCAATACTAGCTATCTCTGCAACAAAGGAAATTAATATTTATCCTTATCTTACATATGGAAAAATGAATAACCACAACTTTGTCAGATTTTTCTGTGTATTTTCCTTTTCATAGTGAAGATGAGACACAGTGGTAAGGGCCAATAGAAACTGATATTCTTTTTCTGTATTTGTTAGGAGATTTACATGGCCAGTTGGATGACTTAATATTTATATTTTATAAGGTATGAATGTTTAAGATCTTGTCTTGCTTATTTTGGAACTATTAAACAAGTGCTTAAGTATTGCTTGGATTTTTTTAAATATTACTTAATTTTTTATTTTTGTCAATTTTCTTTAATGTTTATTTATTTTTGAGAGAGAGAGACAGTGTGAGTGGGGGAGAGGCAGAGAGAGAGAGAGAGAGAGGGAGACACAAAATGCACATCAGGCTCTAGGCTCTGTGCTGTCAGCACAGAGGCCGATGTGGGGCTCAAACTTATGAACGGTGAGATCATGACCTGAGCCAAAGTCTGACGCTTACTTAACCTACTGAGCCACCCAGATGCTCCAAAAAATTACTTTAAATTATTTAAAAATAATACTAGTAGCAAATATGTAATAATGTAAAAGCCAGTATCATATTATATTTAATATTATTTTTGTAAACTGTTTTAAAAGTCTGAGGTTAATAAAGAGAAGGAATCCTTACTTAGTGATTGATTTTCTTTTTTCCAAATAAATACAATTATTGATTATCAAAGCAACTGAAAGCTATTTTCCTATCCATTTTTAGTTATAAAATGTAGAACTTGTAACAACATACAAGAATGTCCTATTAATGTATTATTACTTTACATACATACTATGCTTCCCAAAGCATCTTCCCACTTACTGTCTTTTTTAATCCTGAGGAACCTGACACCTAAAATGTGGCCAGAACTTAAAATTGGCCTTTGGATCAGAATTTCGGTGTCCTTTGCACATACCACATGGCAACACTCTGGCTTGGTAAAAAGCACTTATTTTGATCAGCACACTAGAAATGAGATATAAGACCAATAAAACAATACTTCCACCTTTTATTGACAATTCACATTTGGAGGAGAGCCAGAAAGCACAGAATTGGTATTCAATCTGATGTAACTGTCAAATGCCCGTTGGCTTGACCTGATTTCCTATTCCCTTCCTTTGTTGCCACTTCTTGGACTTGTCTTCTTTTTGGGAAGAATGGCCTCCCATCACCAGAGAGGGCCTATGTCTTCAATGGCGACTTCGTTGACCGAGGCAAGGATTCAGTTGAGATCCTGATGGTTCTTTTTGCCTTCATGTTGGTTTACCCCAAAGAGTTCCATCTTAACCGCGGCAACCATGAGGACCATTTGGTGAACTTACGGTAATAAACTAGAACGTGCTTGGGTGTTTAATGTTTACTTGCTGTGATTGTGAAAAGTTATTTTGCCAGAGCTTCTTATTTGTTAGATACCTTTTAAAAGTAGTTTTTCAATTTTATAAAGGAATACACAATGTATAACATTGAAAATATTTCTTAAAAACCTATACATTATCCTGCTTCTAATAAAACCATTCAAGTTTTTTCCATATATCCATACTCTTTATCATATAAATAATAAAACTCACTATAGGGAAACTAAGAAATACAGATAAACAAAAGGAAGAACATTTGGGGCGCCTGGGTGGCTCAGTCGGCTAAGCCTCCGACTTCGGCTCAGGTCAGATCTCACGTTTGTGGGTTCGAGCCCTGCGTCAGGCTCTGTGCTGACAGCTAGCTCAGAGCCTGGAGCCTGCTTCCGGTTCTGTGTCTCCTTCTCTCTCTGCCCCTCCCCCTCTCATGCTCTGTCTCTCCCTGTATCAAAAATAAAATAAAACATTGAAAAAAAAATTAAAAAAAAAAAAGGAAGAACATTAAAATATCCCATAATTTCTTGACCCGGTGTTAATGCTGTAATTGTAAACATTTAGCAATTATTTCTGTCTCTTTTCTATATATTTGAGTAGATGTATACAGTATCTGAATTTTTATAAAAATTCAGTTATACCATAGCTGTTATCATTAAATTTAATATCTATTTTTGCTTTTAAATCTAGATATGGCTTTACCAAGGAAGTTATGCATAAATATAAGGTATGCTGCCTTTAAAAACTAAAGTTTCTCTTAGTTCAGATAAATTTATCATTTGAAAATTATTATGTTCTTAATATCACATTTCAGACACATGGCAAGAAAATACTAAAAATACTGCAAGATGTTTTCTGTTGGCTTCCTCTGGCCACTCTGGTTGATGAGAAGGTCCTGATTCTTCATGGAGGAGTGTCAGACGTGACTGACCTGGAGCTGTTGGCTAAACTAGACAGGCACAAGGTACTGACCAAGTAATGAAATAGTGCATTTTTCATCATAATTTAACCCAGTTCATAATAATTTAACCCAGTCACTGCTTGCATAAAGTAAATGTCATTTTGCATGCAGACTCCAGGTGACTAATAAGGCTGTTAAGAGAAGCCATTAGGGGCACCTCAGTGGATCATTTGGTTAAGTGTCAACTTTGGCTCAGGTCATGATCTCACAGTTTGCTGGTTGGAGCCCCATGTCGAGTTCTGTGCTGACAGCTCTGAGCCTGGAGCCTGCTTGGAATTCTGTGTCTCCGTCTCTCTCTGCCCCTCCCCCACTTTCTCTCTGTCCCTTTCTCTTTTTCTCTCTCCCTTTCTCTCAAAAATCAATAAACATTAAAAGATTAAGAGAGAGAGAAGCCATTAAACCATTAAAAGGAGAAAGATTAAAAATCCACATCTGGGGGTTCCCGTGTGGCTTAGCTGGTTGCATGTCAGACTTGATTTCTGCTCGGGTCATGATCTCACAGTTTGTGAGTTTGAACCCCGTGTCAGGCTCTGTGCTGAAAGTATGGAGCCTGATTGGGATTCTCTGTCTCTGCCCCCTTTCTCTGCCTCTTTCCTGCTTGTGCTCTCTCTCTTTCAAAATAAATAAATAAACGTTAAAAAAAAAAAAAAGAATATACATTTAGGCTCAAGGAGCACATATGCCGTGATCCATTCATGATATTTCTATGGACATGACAGTGGGGAGTAGCAGCTAGAGCCATCTATTTGCTGTCCCTGATCTAGACAATTATAATAAATACCCCCAATCACTGTACCTGAAGAGCCTCTACCTCTCGAAGAATTCAGTTAAACTCAACAAATGTACTGAGTGCCTGCTTCATGCAGAGAGGATGCTATTGGCAGATAGAAAAATGATGATCCATTTCAAATTAAACTCAACAACTATTTAACGTGCTTACTATGTGCAAAGGAAGTGGTGGGGAGATACAAAGATAACCAGAGACGGTGCCTGCCCTAAAGGAATTTACAGTGCCCAGCAGGAGGAGGGAGTGAGAGACAGAATACCTTATACTCCACTATTAATACGTCTCTGTTTTTTGGTTTCACTTTGGAAGTAAAAATTTAGAAAACAAAGACTCTATTTTATTTTAATCATAGACTCTTACACTTCAATGGTGTCTTATGGCTTCTATACTCCCAACTGCCCCTTCCAAAACACAGAATCCCTACTACAGCATCCTTGACAACATTCGTCTGAGCAATTACTGCACAAGCTAGAGTGCTCTGGACAACTCAAATAATATACAAGTCTGTGTGATATGAGACACAAGTGAAAGAGCATGGCTTTGGAACCAGACAGACCTGGATTTGAATCTGGGAACATGCTGTACTTGGCTGGTATGGCGGCTGTGTTTTACCAGGTTATCTAAGAACCAAGCCTTCTTAGGTCTTGTTACTCTCCCGTCCTTAGCATGTCTTTCCTGCCCTCATTTGTATAGACCAAGATAGCCTGCCGCCACATCTGTGTTCCAAGCAGTAGGATAGAGGGAGGAAGAGGGGAAGAATATCCCTGCCCTTTAAGATACAGCGAAGAAGTTGCATACATCTCTTCTGCTCTCGTCCCATTGTTCAGAGGGTAGTTACATGACTACTTGCTGGAGGAGAGCCCAGAAATGCAGTCTTCTGTCTGGTTGGCTACATGCCTCGTGCAAAAGTTAGGGTTTCCATTCCTATGACAAAGAAGGGGAAAAGAGATGTCGGGGAATGGTAGTCTCTTTCACACAGATACTGAAGTATGGGAGTGTGTTCTTTTTTTCCTTAAGTAGGTATGATGAGTGGTTGGATAGGATAGAAATGGATAAAAATTCTATTTCTGCTATTTATAGTTATATTACTTTGAAAAAATTATTTAACTTACTGTAACCTCAGTGTCTGAGTCTATACAATATAAGTGACTGTAACATAGATGTTGTGAGGATTAAATGAAAATACATGTGCATGTGCCTTACATTTGTACTCAATAAGTGGAAGTAGTATTAACTACTATTGACAGAAAAGTGACAGAAAACTTCAAACAACAATGCCTTGTGAACACTGGGAGCAAACAGTCCAGGGCTGGTAGTAATACCACAAAGTCACTCGAGGCCCAGTGTTCGGTTCTCTTGTTGCTCCACTGTGCTATATCATGGCCCAATGTGGCTACCTGAGCTCCAGCCATCACCACCATATCCTAGCCGCATTAATTAGAGAGTAAAATAAAGGCTTGTTTCTTCCCTTTGAGGACATTCAGTTGTATACAAAACTTTTGTTCATATTTCTGTTCAGAATTTTGGCATATGTTAACATCTAGCCGAAAGGCAGGTTGGCAAGTGTAGTCCTCATTCCAGGCAGTATCTGTAAGAATCTGGGTTTCTATTGCTAACAGGGAAGTGTAGGCAGATGTTAGGGTAGCCACACACTACCTTAGTCTGCCCTGGTTGCTACCCACATATCCATGCATATCCTGCTCACCCCCTCCCTAATGGAGTCTACACTCAGGTCTCATCCAATGATTGCACCCAGTTCAAAGCCCAAGGTTTCTGGATTCACGTCCTATCTGTCAAGGTCTGGCTGTGACCCAACAAGTTATGTGTCCCTATGCCCACAAATCCACTGTTGAAAGGGGAAAAGGATAGCTCCTTTGCAGAGGTGAGGGAGGAGGCGCCTGCAACATTTTTAAGAGCTTCCTCTGAAAATCTTCATTATAAATCACCTCTCTGCTTCTCCATGATCTCAACCCTTTTGTGTTCTTCATGGAGGAGGCGGTGCCCACGGGACCTAAAACCAGCTCTTGGTCAATTCTGCATGATGTCTGGCACCTTTTTTTTTTTAATCAAAATACTCTGTTCTGCTGAGTCTATGTACAGAGGTAGAGACAGCAAGTCACGATGAAGCAGATGATCTCATGGGAAGAATCACATTTAATTTTGTTAACAGGAGAAGTAGGAACTTTTGGGAAAGGATACTAAAGAACAGTTTGCTTTCTGTAGCTTAGCAAAAAGCTAACTTCCCAATAGTTGGTTCGCAAAGCACTGGGGAGGGGTTATGTAGCCATTTGTACAGAGTCCAGGGACCGCTTGGGAGGAAGACACAAGAGTAGGAAATCTAGAGTCAGATTTCTGGATTCAGTCCTGGTAATGTTTTAGTATCTCTGCCCTCAGTTTTCTCATCTGCACTATCTTTCAGTATCTGCACAGGAGTGTGAGGGCTAATCAGTTAACTCATGTAAAACTAAAAATGAGGATGCAATTTCATGCCTCAGAGCTAATCGGTGAATTCATTTTAAGTACCCAGAATAGTCTATTTAACCAAAGGCCCAATACATATTAACACAGTTATTCTCCTTAAAAATCAAAGTTAGGGATGCCTCTGGGGGACAGATTAATAACTTCCTTGAAATAAAGTTACCTGGGGGTCAAAAGGGGTGGGACTGATGGTCTAGCCCTCACTGTGAGTTGCAGCAAGATGAGAAGGAGAGTGGGTTACGACTCTGTTTACATTTGGTGGCCTTCCATTCCCTACGCCCAGGGGCTGGGGCTGCCTAGGAAGTCATTAGTGCTTGTCCAAAGTTAGAGGACACCTCTGTTCCGTTCTACTCAATCTGGATGCCTCTCGAAACATCATTCGGGTTCTGCCGACTCTCTCCGAGTGTCCTTCCTTGTTCTTACCCCAAGCCAGTCCACACCGGGACCTGGCTTTCTTGGATCACAGTCCTTACCTCGATTTCCGGAAAGTTCTCATTCTTTGATTAGGCCCTCGGACAGAGTTCCCTTGGTGAGCCAGACCTCTATCCCTGAGATCCGTCCAGATGTTGTGTTTTCCCCGAGGCACTCAGGCTTGCCAGGAATGGTCGATGAATGCCCCAGTTCTGCCCTGAGGCCTGGCTCCTCTCCCATGATCAGAATGCCCAGTCCCCATACCATGATGACTCTGAGTCAGTGACAGGGACCAAGCTCAGAGTCTTTGGCAAAAAGAGTCTTTTTCCAGTTAGACCCAGGCTGAACTCAACCCTTCCCTGCCTTTCTCAATGGATCAGACAGCACTTCCTGGAAAATACCATGAAACCGCTGCCTCACCCACAGGGAGCCTCAAGGGTTTCCTATTCCAACATTTTCCAACAGCAAGCTGCATTTCTTTGTTTTAGCACCTGGTTGAACGATAAGAGAGTCCATACAAGCTCACCCTCCTGAGATGTGCCCTTTTACATCCTGGTCTAAAATTCACAGGCTCCTTGAGGAAACAGTGGCCTAGCTTAGTATGTCTCACATTATCTGTGGTGGAAGGCCAGGTCTTATAACTTTCCAGTTTGTCACAGATCAGTACTTTTGTAAAGTACTGTGAAGTACTAGAAAACTGAAATAGGGGGGGAAAATTGTAAGCCCATTGAACAAGTGCTTGAATATCAGCAATACCAAACTGCTAGGAACGTTTCTGGAGGGTTCCTCGTGACCCTGGACCCGCGCTGGTCTGTGGACCTGTGGGCAGGGCCCTGACCAGGATGTGTGCGACTCAAAAACCCGCTTGCGGTTTCAACCCAACATCTATGTCTTTTCTGGACACTTTTAGATTGTTTCCACCATGAGGCGCAAAAAGAGAAAGAAGAACGGGAAACAAGCGAAGAAGGAGCAAGCCCACCAGGCGAGCTCCGCAGGGAGCCCGGCCCCGTGGTTTCTCCCCCAGAGCCGCTTTCTCCCCGCTTCGCCTCGCCGCCTCCAGGCGCACGGAGCCGGCCGCGCGGCCAGCGTTCCCTGCGGCGCCCCCGGGGACGCGCAGGCGCTGGCCCTGCAGGTGCGGCGCTCCGTGGACCTGGAGCTGGACCGGTGCCGGCAGCAAGCAGGCTTCCCGGTGAGCCGGAGCAAGGAGGAGGCCCCGCTCGGCGCGCCAGAGGCGGACTCGGAAGCCGAGGAGCCGCTGGAGCCCACGCTGGAGGAGTGGAGGCAGGTGGGTTGTG
Source organism: Suricata suricatta (assembly GCF_006229205.1). Taxonomy (NCBI): domain Eukaryota; kingdom Metazoa; phylum Chordata; class Mammalia; order Carnivora; family Herpestidae; genus Suricata; species Suricata suricatta. The sequence goes on from NC_043700.1 coordinate 135,930,846, forward strand.
GCCAGGTGCTGCTCCCTGGAATGTGGCCGGCTTCGGGAGAGGCTTTGAAAAGTCAGAACAAGCCTCTTCCCTCCATGTAAATTCGGGATACTTTTTCCCATGCCCCTTCACTCTCCCCCTGCGGTTAGAACACCCCAGAAGAACATTAGTATTTGCCTAATGACTCATATATTTAAAGTTTGAAAAGGCATAGGGTGATGTGGCCGATGGGCTCTATTGCCTAAGCAAACTTGGTTTAGTGACCAAGTTTAGCATCATTGGGGTAGGAAGGTAAGCCTTGATTTACTACTGGGTGCTCTTGTATGATGCTTTATATTGAATGTGTCAGAAAGATGGCTGTTGTAGCTCAAGGCCAAAAGGGTTAGGTCAGCGGCTTCTGTCCTTCTCTGTTATCAGGCAACTAAAGGCTTTTCCAAGATCTCCAGAGCTATGTCATAGGGCCACTCCTCGCTGCAGGGGAGACTGGGAAAGCACATATTTTGCAAGGCCCAGTGCCACCTCAAACACCTCTTCTGTTAGCAAGGTAGAAGGAGGATGAATATGGAGTAGGCCCTCGTGGTATTTGCCTAACTGGGACTCTGGCAGCCAAATGGAGAGCACATTTCACTGGGGGCAATTCTGTGGCAGGGAGGCCCGTAATCCATGTGGGAGATCCATGCGGTGAGTTTGTGCAGTAGTGTTAGCAGAACTGTGTGAATTTGCTGGTGTTCGACCATTTTTGACCTCTAAAAATGGCAGTTTTTTTGTGGTTCATCTAGTAAAGAAAAAGAATTCAGAATTATTTAAGAGCTGAAATTATCAGAACTGGCTGATTGATTGGATGGAGGGTAGTGAGAAAGAGGAGTCACAGCTGACTCCAAGGCTGGAAACCTCAGAGAGAGAGATGGCAAGTTTAGGCTACGTTCTTCCTGCACTTCAACGTCAACTTAGAATGGAAACTTAAAAATAAATGTAGGTCTCTCTTTTGGCAAAACATGATTCAATCATAATGTGCTGATCTTTACAAATCAAGTAATTTTTCCCCTTTAAAGTACATTTAGAAAGTATTTGGTGTCAAACAACCAAAATTCGCTGAATTATTTCATATAAGTTGTATAGATTGGCCATCAGTGTTTTCCTGAGCAATAACAAAAGGGTGGAACCTGAGTTGCTAGAAAAATTGTTCAGCTTTTCTGCAAATACTTTTAAAAATGCTGAGGGGCGCCTGGGGGGCTCAGTTGGTTGAGCATCGGACTCCAGCTCAGGTCATGATCTCACAGTTCATGAGTTCAAGCCCCTCATCGGGCTCTGTGCTGCCAGCTCAGAGCCTGGAGCCTGATTCAGATTCTGTGTCTCCCTCTCTCTCTGCTCCTCCCCTGCTTGTGCTCTGTCTCTCTCTCAAAAATAAATAAACATTTAAAAAAAAGTTTTAATGCTGAAATTACTTTAAGAAAAGAAGCATTTGATTGCACTTTCTCAGGACCACACCTGGGGCCTGTGAATACTGGATGAGAGATTGTATTGCCAGCCCCAGATGTCTGCCTTTTCTTTGTGGCAAATGTCCAGGATCCTGGAGCACTGGGGCTGACTGGAGACAACTGGCTCTGATCAAAGCATCTACCAGAGCAGGTCCCTTTTAATCTGTTTTACGTGTTGAGCTTTCACATAAGATTTATTTCCAAGAAAGTGGGTACAAGCTTGTCAAACAATATGCATGTACACACACTCGTTCCATGAGTATTAAAAAAAATTCTGAAACCTCAGGGATTCAAAATATAAGCATACGTCAAATATTGATTATGCAAAAAGTTATTCACTTATTTTTATTCAAATATCTGTATCCTCTTCCTCCCCTCCTCCTCCTGTTACCCTTTTTTCTTCTCTTCTTTTTCCTCCTCCACTTAACACAGGAATAACTCTGAATCTCTGTCTAGATTTTAGGCAAGAAACCATCTCTTGGTCTCTGCAGGTGGTAGATATACTGTGGAGTGATCCAATGGCTCAGGAGGGCTGCAAAGCCAACACTGTTCGCGGAGGAGGCTGTTATTTTGGACCTAATATAACAGAACAGTTGCTACAGAAATACAACCTGCAATTCCTGATCCGCTCACATGAGTGCAAACCTGAAGGCTATGAGTTCTGCCACAGCCGCAAGGTGGGTGGGCCATGTGCGGAAGCCCAGGAGTGGTCCATGTCACTCCCCTCCGACCCAGATGAGCTCAGGCTCCCGATTTCCCACAGTCAGCTGTGTCTTGTGTTTGTTATCCACTTGCTCAAAGCATCCGGGTCCTTTATTGTTATTTATCCTTGACTCTCATCGCCTCTTTAAACCTCAAAATTTGACTGCTACTACCGTTCACCAATACCCTGAGAGGAGAAAGGGGGGCAGGTACTGTCCCATCTCGTGGGTAGAAATATGGCCTGGCATTTTCCCAGGCATATCTCGATTCTGTTAGTCACATTGCTCACTGGCACACGTTTCAAACAACAGTATAACAGATTTCAGCACTGGGCCCCGGGCAGGGATTCAGGGTTGTCTGTTTTCTCAGGAGCGTACGTAATGTCCTGTCTAATCTTCGGACATCTTAATCCTACTGTGTTAGTCTGGCCCAGTGCCGCTAGGTTGAGAGTATTCTCACGAAAACTTACTCTACAAAAGAATAACAGCTTTCCATGCAGGAAAAAAAAAAGATCAACTAATCTAAGAAATTTTTGGTTAAACAGTTATACAAGTTTCTACTGCAGGACTTCTGAGAACCATTAGTTTCCTACATTCCTTGTAAATCTCCAAGAAGAGATCCACTGTCTACCATTTCCCAATGTATTGACAATGGAAACTTGCCCCACAGACCATCTCAGGAGGCACAGTGCTCTATAGGAGACCCTGCTTTGAGGCCTCACACCACTCTGATAACTGGCTTGCCAATTGTAATCGCCCTTCCCAATTTATTGGATCCAGCTTGCCTCTGAGTTGAACCAAATGAAGTGTTTTCTATGATCCCTGCTATTGTACTTGGGATAAAAATGTGAAGAAAGCATGTTGTGGATGTCCTATCAGAATGCAAGTTGTTATTACTGGAGTCACAACTCTTGCCCTACTAGCACTGATGACTTTAAAAAGTTTAAAAAGATTCATAGGCGAGATCAAGGAAGAAGAGAAGCCCCTGAAATTGGGTTGGGCCCTATCAGATTGAGGGTAAAGAGTTCTTCAGCAAACCTGAATGCCTTTCTCTCTCCATTTTGATTTAGGTGTTAACCATCTTTTCTGCCTCCAACTACTATGAAGTTGGTAGTAACAGAGGGGCCTATGTCAAACTGGGCCCGGCCCTGACCCCGTACATCGTGCAATATCAAGCTAACAAGGTGACCCACATGCTGAGCATGAGACAAAGGCAAGACTTTTTAATGAATGATTTTCAGAAAAACAGAATTACAGTGTTTGTGGAAACTTTGAAATGCCACGCGTCATTAGGTTTATCCATGTTCTAAGTGAAAATTCAGAACTGAGCTATGTTAGCAGTAAGGTCTACAGTAGACATTCTAGCAGGCACCTCTTCCTTCTCCTCCATACACTTGAAGATCTGTACTGACCCATCAGGAATGGGAACAACAAATTTGCTTCCTGCAGAAATTATTCTCAATGGACACGTCTTGGGTGAAGACCATGTAGCAGGCCCCTAAGTCTTTCCAGGGCCACTCTTCTGTTTTCTCCCATTTGCAAAGGGTTTGTGGGACCCTATAAGCCACAGCCGAAGGTTCTTTGCTTTCAAGGGATTTGACAGAGGGGTTTCAGTTCACACATTTGTTAGGAATGCCCTTTTCTCCCTGGGAAGGAAGCATATAATATTACTTAAAGGGCTCCTGTTGAGATGATTCTGAGTTCTAACCTCAGTTGTGAGCTTAGCACACACTAAATGCTATTATAAAGAAGTTATATGTATTATCTGAAAATAGGCTTAGGAAATTCATACTAATTTCAGTTTTGTAGGGGAGATCATTAAGGAACACAGATGAAATCAGCTGGCCCGTGGTCACACAGCTAATATACAGTGAAGGCAAGCCTTAACACAGGCAGTCATATTTCAGAAGTCACATACTTAATGGACACACAGGATTGCCTCCTACCAGGAAGCTGGCCCAGAGTCTATAAACTGCTAACAGATACAGTTTTAGTGCTACTGCACAAGCTTCTTTAATTATCAGAGGAACTAATTAGAAATCAAAACAAAGTTGACATAAACCCAGTGGAAAAAGAACGCATTAATATTTACCATCTGCCTTGAGTGAGTGCTATAAAGTGCAATATTTTACATCACTCTTGAGTTACTAAACATGAAGAGTTATTAAATACTCAAATTATTAAAAAAAATCAAGGCCAGCTCCACTCAAGAAGTTTTATATGAAAATTTAAATTCATTAAGTGATGGTCAAACCCACTGTGCAGCAGAATCATCCATGGAGCACTACAAAAACGCAGCCGCTCCAGCCTCACGGCCGCTCCACCAAATTGGAATCTCCAGGGGTGGGCGCGGGGCACCCAGAACGCCACGATTCCTTACGGTGTTGGTGTTGTCACTACACAAGAAGTCACTGTAGGGAATGCTATACAGAATATGTTTTAATAACATGATCAAAGAGCTCTTTGAGGGGCGCCTGAGTGGCTGTCAGTTAAGCGTCTGACTTCAGCTCAGGTCATGATCTCATGGTTAGTGGGTTCAAGCCCTGCATTGGGTTCTGACAGTTCGGAGCCTTGATCCTGCTTCGGATTCTGTGTCTCCCTCTTTCTCTGCCCCTCCCCGCTTGTGCTCTGTCTCTCTGTCTCTCTCAAGAGTGAAAAAACAGTTTTTAAAAATTTACCACAGGAAATCTTCAATGTGATGAGCAGAAAAAATTTACAGCCAAGAATCCTCTACCCAGCAAGCCTGTCTTTCAAAATAGAAGGAGAGATAAAGGTTTTCCCAAATAAACAAAAATTGAGAGAATTCATGACCACTAAGCCAGCCCTACAGGAAATCCTAAGAGGAACTCTATGAGGGAAAGATCGCAAAGAATACAAGGTGCCAAAGACACCACTATAAACATAAATTCTAGGGAGAACACAATGACCCTAAACCCACATTTTTCGATAATAACATAGAATGTAAATGGACTGAATGCTCCAACCAAATGGCACAGGGTAGCAGAATGGATCAAAAAACAAAACCCATCTATTTGCTGTCTACAGGAGACGCATTTTCGACCGGAAGACACTTACAGGTTCAAAGTAAAGGGATGGAGAAGTATCTATCAGGCAACTGGAAGCCAAAAGAAAGCTGGAGTAGCCATACATATATCAGACAAACTGGACTTTAAAGTAAAGGCAGTAACAAGAGATGAAGAAGGATATTATATAATAATTACAGGATCTCTCCATCAGGAAGAGCTAACAATTATAAATATCTATGCGCCTAACTCGGGAGCACCCAAATACCTAAAGC
>NC_043700.1:135936401-135967844 GCF_006229205.1 Suricata suricatta
AAAAAAATTTACCAAAAAAAGAGCTGTTTGAAATATTCTTTGATTGTACTGAAGCAAGTAAACATCACCTAGTTTACCCAGAAGTCACTTCAACTCCCTGGAGGACAGTGGACACCTTAGAAGGAAGGGGGAAATGTCTCTGACCATCCATAATTGATGTCTCATTGTCCGTAAACTCAAGATCATGTGTTTTTCTTAGAAGAGCCCTTATTCAGAACCCATTTACTTTGGGTTTACTCCCATGTCTCATAATAATAGTTTAGCCTGCCTGGAGTCCACTTGTCAGGATTGATTCCTTGCCCTACCCTGTATTAGCTATGTGACCTTGGATTAGTCACTTTGTAATGGGTACAATAATCAGACCTACCTCTGTGGGTGTTGGAGGATTGGGATAATCCATGCAGAGCTCTGCATTTAGTTAGTGTTCAATATTTCCTGCTTGATGTAGAGACAGAGAGCCTAGACAGCGGCCGAGACATCACCATCTACATCCCTGCATGATAACGACTGATGACTACGGATTAGCAGCAGATAGTTTAAATGCTTTGCCACACCAGTGGTTTGTTAACTTTCAGAGGGAAAGGGAGTCCCATACTTCTTTTAACCTTTGATGAAACCATGAACTCCCTCCAGAAAAAACAATAAACTCACATACCCATACAATTCAGGATGAGTTTTGGGCAGTTCACTCTACGAGGGGTCTGTGGAGCCCACTTAAGGACTAATATACTAACCGCCTTAAACTGCAAGGAAAATTTTTATCAAACATGATTAAAACTCTGTGTGTGTGCACGCACATGTGTGTGTGTAACTTTTAGTCATTGTAAAGATAGGATATCTGGTCATCATTTATAGAATGGCTATAAATGAGGCATGACAAAGTATATATTTACCTTTATCTCTTTTTATCTTTTTATTCATTCAACTGCAGATATTTATTGAACACTTACTTTGGGCCAAGTGCTATACCCAGCATCACCCTTTTGATCCAATAAGAATGAGAAAACTTTTATTTTGTTATTTATAAATCTGGCCTTGTGCCTATTTAACATAATAAATTATAAGGAATGCACATGATTATGTTAACAGATACCATTTACTGAGTGCTTTCAATGTGCTGGGCTTTCTTCTAAGTGCTTTATATGAATTTACTTTTTAATCTTCACAATAATCCTATGAGGTAGGTACATTTTAAAAAATGCTTATTTATTTATTTTGAGAGAGAGAAAGAGAGAGCAAGGAAGGGGCAGAGAGAGAAGGAGAGAGAGAATCCCAAGCAGTCTCCACACTGTCAGTGCAGAGCCCGACGCGGGGCTCAAACACAAACAGTGAGATCATGACCTGAGCAGAAATCAAGAATTGGACTCTTAACCAACTGAGCCAGCCGGGTGGTCCAAGATAGGTACCCTGTTTATCCCTATTTTGCCCTTGGGGAAATTGAGGTTCAGTGCAGTTAGCTAACTTTACCACAGAGGTGGTCTTTTTGTAGAACTTTCACATAACCACTCTCCTGCACTGGGTAGGACAGCAGCAGGTCCTATTTGTGCTTGGTGGGGAGAAGTGGGAGGGCAGGGGTGGGGTAGGGGAATAAGAGATGAAGCTCTTCCTTCAAATCCTGAGCTATTCTCCCCAAAACTGAGCTCTAGGGAGGTTGAGACATTAAGAAAAAGAGAGGAGAAATGTGGTAAAAGCAACACAAAACCCCCCACTATTTCCTCTGTGTTAACTTTTTTAAGTGTTTGTTTCCATCTGTCCCAGGATCAGCAGAGTAGAGGAGTCAGCTCTGAGAGCTCTGCGGGAAAAGTTATTTGCTCATTCCTCAGACCTTCTTGGTGAATTTAAGAAGCATGATACAGATAAAACTGGTAAGACCCAGCAAGTAAAATATTCATAGAAGAAGGAAGCTGTCTTGCAGAAGTTATCAAGTCAATTTTGTTGAATTAATGATAATGAACTAATTGGGGCACCTGGGTGACTCAGTTGGGTAAGCCCCCCGACTTTGGCTCAGGTCATGATTTTGTGGTTCATGAGTTCGAGCCCTGCGCCAGGCTCTGTGCTGGCAGCTCAGAGCCTGGAGCCTGCCTCGGATTCTGTGTTTCCCTCGCTCTCTCTGCCTCTCCCTCACTCATACTCTGTCCTTGTCTCTCTCAGAAATAAATAAACATTAAAAAATCAAATGATAATGAACTACAATAACCAAAGGACATCCTTTGACTACTTTTTTCATTTTATTCAACTTAATGTTTCAGTTTTTTTCCTAAATTTTATAAGTCCAAGTTTTTAACAGAATGTGAATGTAGCTAAATATAGATGGTGATGATAAAAAGAAATGAAGTCAGGGAGCTAAGCAAAAAGCAACAGGTAGAGGAGGTTATAAGAATATATCCAAGATTTGCAAAAGATTAATGATTTGGCTTCTTATTTAGTGTGTACATATCTGTTCTGTGTTCTAATATCAAAACTAGAAATTTTGTCTTGCCCAACTTAATGGAATATCTAATAGACATTGATCACACATAATCTTATTAGAAAATAACAGTAACAATCATAAATGCATAGCAATGTCTGTTCATATACCTATCAACAACCAATGCTATATATATATATGTATATACACATTATAATGTGGATATATAATGTGGACATATAATGTATATATCTGTTCATATATATAATCATGTGTAATATCTGTATGTATATATACATATATATATCTTATCTGTTCATATACATAACAACAACCAATACTCTGTGTGTGTATGTGTGTATAAAGTTTTAGGATATTATTTACAAGAATATTGTGTCACTTTTCAATTGTTTTGCCAGGTTTAGTAAATAAAAACAGGGTGCCTAATTAAATTTAAATTATAGATAGACAACAAACAATTTTAAGGTATAATTATGTCCTGTGCAATATTCGGGCCATATATGTGGTCTGTCTGAAATTCATATTTAATTGAACATCCTGTATTTATCTTACAACCCAAGTTGCCATGAACTCTACCTTGAACTCCAAAAATAGTGACCGTGCCCATTATTTCCATTATCTACAGACAGCAAGAAGAATGTCTGGATAGAAAGGCATGCACTCTTAGGCAGGACACTAGACTTATAGGTGACAAGTCAACAAATCCGCTCTTTCCTGTAGGTTTAATCACCCTTAGTGACTGGGCAGAAGCCGTGGAGGCCGTGTTGCCTCTAGGGCTGCCCTGGCAGATGCTGAGGCCACAGCTCGTGAACAGCTCACCGGATAACACGTTGGAGTACAAGTCCTGGCTGGGGGACTTGGCCAAAGAACAACTGAACCATGAGGTAACGGTGCGAAAATGGTGGGTTGGAGGCATATTGTGGACCATGAATCGCCTTATGGAGAACTTCAAATCAGAAAAAGTCAAATATTGAGAACCCAAAAAAGAAGATGGTTGATAAAAAGGAACTATTTGTTGGGTTTCTAGATGTCATATTTTGTGTTAGGTAATTTACATATCATCAAAATACCTACCCTGTGAGATTGGCATTATCAGTACCGTTACACCTATGAGAACACTGCTCACAGGGCTTCTAAGTTGTAGAACTGGGACTCAAACCCAGGTTTGCTGACTTCCTTGACGTTATCCTACTTCGCCCACTAAAATAAAGAGAAGGATTGATTCAATAAATACACATTGAATCTTTAATGTATGTGAGGCCTTAGGCTAAGTACTTCTTTTTAATGGCTTTATTTCAAAATAATTCACATACCATACAATTTATCCATTCAAAGTGTATAATTCATTGGGTTTTTTTATATTCACAGATATGTGCAACCATCACCATGGTCAGTATTAGAACATTTTTATCATGGTCTAGGTACTTCTTAAACCCTTAGGTTATTTGGTAGGCTGAAGGGGTTGCGGATAAAATATCTTCAGGTTTTTTCAACCATATCTCATTGTCAGGGTTGATTGTGTACTCATTATATGTTAGGACAAGCCTAAACAATAAGATACAGAAAGAAAAATGTCTTTTCTTTTGCAGAACATACAGTCGAGTTTGCTGGAAACACTGTATCGAAACCGATCCAATCTGGAGACCATTTTTAGGATCATAGACCGTGATCATTCCGGTAAAGGCACACATTCTCCTATCACTTCGGACACACATAGCAAGTCTTTACCTCCCATGCTTCAGCCTCCTTTCTGGTTATTTAGCTCTCTACTCAGGCACTCTGGGAGCAAAGTAAATAATGATTATGCTTATAAATGGCAGAAACTAGAAAAGTATTTGAGCAGTACAAGCAATCCATATAGAAGAGGGGTTGGGCAGAACAGAATGAAGACAAACTAAATGAGAACTGCTCAGAAAAACAGTTATTAGAAGATGTGATATCCTGTATAGTCCCGTCAAAGATACCCATAAAGTAATGAAAAGTGTCTTGATCAGAAAGGATTTTTACAATCTCACTCCCAACACATTCTTTATAAATTTCTTATTTTGGTAATTACAGATTCATAAGAAATTATGAAAAAACTGTACAGGAAGGTCTTGTGTACCCTCACCTTGTTCCCCCAGAAGTCCAAAGGCTTTATTTCAACATCATTACTCTTTCTCTGCCTATTTTTGGGTGTAATTCACATACCATATAATTTACTCATTTAAAATATTCAGTTCACTGACTCTTGGTATATTCAAAAGGTTGTGTAACCATCATCACTAACTAACTACAGAACGTTTCATCACCCTGAAGAGAAACCCATATCCATTCGCAGTCACTTTCCATCCCTGTCCCTTCTACACCAGCCCCTGGCAACCATTAATCCACTTTGTCTCTTAAGGATTCACCTAGTCTGGACATTTTGTATTGAACGAATTACACAATATATGTGGTCTTTGGTGCCTGGCTTCCTTCACATTGTATAATGTTTTCAAGACTCATCCATGTTGTAGCACGTAAAAGTTCTCCATTGTTTATAGCTGGGCAATATTCCATTGTATGGACACGCCACATTTTGTTTATCCACTCAACAGTTGATAGACATTTAGATTGTTTCCACTTTCTGGCTGTTATACATGATGGTACTGTGAACATTTATATACAGCTTTTTATGTGAGCATATAGTTTTTTACTCCCTTGAATATATTCTAAGAGCATAATTGCTGAATCATATCATAGAACTATGTTTTACTTTTTGAGGAACTGCCAACCTGTTTTCTGCAGTGACTATACCATTTTACATTCCTATTAACAATGTTTGAGGGTTTCAATTTCTCTCTGTCCTTGCCAACACTTGTTACTCTCCACCCCCTCCCACTTTTATAGCCAGCCTATAAACCAGGGTGTGCAGTATCCCATGGTTTTGATTTGCATTTCCATGATTATCCACAATATTGAGCATCTTTTTGTGTGCTTATTGGAAATCTGCATGTATTCTCTGGAGAAATGTCTACTCAAATTCTTTGCCCATTTTTTAAATCATCTTTTTGTTGTTGAATTATAAGAGTATATACATATATATGCCATTATCAGATCTATGGTTTGCAAATGTTTTCTCCAACTTTATAGGTTGTCCTTTCACATTTTTGGCAGTTCCCTTTGATGCACAAAATTTTATAATAAAAAAAGTCCAATTTATCTTTTTGTTGTTGTTTGTGGTTTTGGTGTCATATCTAAGAAATAATTATGTAATCTAAGGTCCAAGATTTATACCTATGGTTTTCTTTAAGAGTTTTATAGTTATAGGTTTTCCAGTTCGGTCTTTTATCCATTTTGAGTTAATTTTTTAAATTTTTATTATTATTTATTTATTTTTGAGAGAGAGAGAGAGAGAGAGAGAGAGAGAATGGGAGAGGGGCAGAGAAAGGGAGACACAGAATCCAAAGCAGGCTCCAGGCTCTGAACTGTCAGCACAGAAGCTGATGTGGGGCTTGAACTCACAAACAGTGGGATCATGACCTCAGCTGAACTCGGACGCTTAACCAACTGAGCCACCCAGGCGCCCCTTTTTTGAGTTAATTTTTGTTGGCAGTGCAAGATAGGTGTTCTAGCTTCATTCCTTTACATGAGGCTATCCAGTTGTCCCTGGCCATCTGTTGAAAAAACAATTCTTTCTCCATTGAATGGTTTTGGAACCCTTGTTTAAAAAAAAATGTCAGTTGGCCATAGGTGTATAGGTCCAAAAGCTTTTTATAAGCAAAATAAATTATATGTTTGGGATGACTTAATGCATGATTTCCCAGCAGTGGCACTGTTGACATGCTAACCTGAGTAATTCTTGCTTTGAGGTCCATCCTGAGTACTGTAGGATATTAACTCGCATCCCTGGCATTTACCTACTAGATACCAGTAACACTCACCCCACCCAGTCATGACAATAAAAAATGTCTCCAGAGGAAGGGAAACAAAATTGCTCCCAGTGTTGATCGATTGTTTTTTGTGCCACCCCCTTGGGAATTTAAACTAGATACAAGGCCTTGGGTGTCTTTGCCTGTTTGATAGTAAGGAGCAGGTATCCTTATAAGACTGAACATTGAAAACTAGATTGACTCCTGCAGGGCACCGAGGTGGCTCAGTTAGGTAAGCTTCCGACCTCGGTTCAGCTCATGATCTCACGATTTGTGAATTCCAGCCTCACATTGCGCTTTGCGCTAACAGCTCAGACCCTGGAGTCCGCTTTGGATTCTCTCTCTCTCTCTCTCTCTCTCTCTCTCTCTCTCTGCCCCTCCCCCACTCACACTTTGTCTCTCTCTGTCTCTCAAAAATAAATAAACTTTAAGAAAATTTAGAAAAAATAGAGAAAACTAGCCTGACTCATTGAAGTGACTTCCTCTCTTTGGTAAGGGTTCATCTCATTGGACGAATTCAGGCAGACTTGGAAGCTGTTCGGCTCTCATATGAACATCGACATCACAGATGACTGCATCTGTGACCTTGCACGGAGCATTGACTTCAACAAGGATGGCCACATTGACATCAATGAGTTCCTGGAGGCCTTCCGCCTTGTGGAGCAGTCCTGCTCAGAGGGCACTGCCTCAGCTCGCCCACAAGCCACAAACACTAACGACAGTAGCTGTAGCGAACCAGGCACACACTAAGAGCAGCCTGGTGTCCCTCGCCCACGGTGCCTCATAACCAATCCTGCACTTGTCGCTGGAATAGCTCCTTTATTCTCCATAGATATGTGAATTTTATGCTGAGAATTTGCCTACCAGTGTGTATCAGAATCACCTATGTGGGTGTGTGCGGGATATATGCATATATATACATGTATATGTTTCCCCTCCCCATCTCAGAAGTTTCACAAGACCTCCATATAAATCCTTTTAAATTCTGAAGTCTACCCCAGTTAAGAACCACTGATAATTCAATCCCCTCATTGTTTTCATTTTATACCTCTAACTTATTGTTTTTAAAATGTTGTATTGAGGGACACTTGGGTGGTTCAGTTGGTTACGCATCTGGTCTTGATCTCAGGGTCATGAGTTTTCAAGCCCCAGGTTGAGTAATGAGCTGGGCATGAATCCTACTTAAAAAAAAATAAAATAAAACAACACAAAATGTCTTATTCTTTTTAATGTTTATGTATTTTTGCAAGAGAGAGAGTGGGAGAGGGACAGAGAGAGAGGGGGACAGAGGATTTCAAGCGTGCTCCATGCTGATAGCAGGAAGCCTAATGTAGGACTGAGCACATGGACCAGGAAATCATGACCTGAGTGGAAGTCGATGCTTAACTGACTGAACCACCCAGGTGTCCCTTATTTTCTTAATTAAATATTTACTTACTTATTTTGAGAGAGTGAGCGTAAGTGGGGGAGGGGCAGGAGATAAAGAGGGAGAGAGAGAGAATCCTAAGCAGGCTCTGCACTGTCAACAGGGAGCGCTGCATGGGGCCTGAACCCAAGAACCATGATCATGACCTGAGCCAATGGTTGGATGCTTAGCTGAGCCCCCCAGACCACCCCAAAATGTCTTATTGATAAGGAAAACTATGGAAAATTGTTTTTGCAATCCCATGACTCCAACAAATGGATTGTTTTCATTATTTACTTTGTCTTGTTATAACTATAGTTTTTAAATAATTTAATGTTCTGCTTTTTTAAAAAATAAATTCATGTCTAATTGTAAATACTTTCCTGTGTTGCTACAGAGTACTCGTGATTATCAGTTGAATGGCTGCATGCTTTTCTTTCACATGGGTGAACTATAATTTGTTTAGCCATTTTCCAGTTGTTAATCATGTGCATTGTTTTTAGTTTTCCACTATTATAAATAACACCATGGTTAATAACTTTGTGCAGATAGCTTGTTTTGTGAAAGTCTTTTGAATTATACATTTTAAGATAAATTTGAATGGATTACTTTGTCAAAGGGCATTGTATTAGTCTACAGAAAGATGTACTACAGGGAATTGGCTCACATGATTATGGAGGCTGAGAAATCCCAAGACCTGCAGTCGGCAAGCCGGAGGATGCAGGAGAGCCCGTGGTGTGGCTCCAGCCCAGGGTGAAGGCCTAAGAACCTGGGGGGAGGGGGGCGGTGGTTTATGTAACAGTCTGAGTCTGAATCCGAAGGTAGGAGAAGACGATGTCTCAGCTCAAAGAAAATCAAGCAGAGAGAGAATTCTTTTTTATTCAGCCTTTTATGCTATCCAGGCCTACAACGAGTAAGCTAAGGTTCACCCACATTAGGGAGGGCACTCTGCTTTACCCAGTCTACCAATTCAAATGTTAACGTTGTCAGCTATACTGAGAAGTAACACTTAGTCAAATACCTGGTTACCCCAGGGCCAAGCTGACCTATAGTGAACATTTTTAAAAAATTTATTTATTTTGAGAAAGAGGGAGAATGAAAAGGAAGGGACAGAGAGAGAGGGTGAGAGAGAATCCCCAAGCAGGCTCAGCTTGGATCACGAACTGTGAGATCATGACCTGAGCCAAAATCAAGAGTCATTTGCTTAACTAATTGAGCCACCCAGGAGTCCCAGATGTGAACATTTTAATGGCATCTTGCTTTTTAGGACTGAGCACACCCATAAACTCATGAGCTTTGAGTGTGATCATTTGTAACTTTTGCTAAAGGCAAATCATGGTATTTCAATGCTCTTTTAATCTACATTTCTTAATTAGTATCTTTCCCACCTCATTTTATTTTTAAAGTAAGGAAATTGAGGTCCAGAAGACTAGTCTGGTAAACAATCTAGTTGATGACACAGCCAGGACCAGAACCCATGATCCCTGCTCCATCCAGCATTCTTTCCAGTTTTTCCAGAACTATGTCATCTCTTTGGCTTGACTGTAAGCAAGCCTTGGTTCTCCTGTTCTTTTACATGTGTAGCAAACAGTGTCTAAAGTGGCCTCTGCCCTCAGTGATTTCCTGCCTCCTCGTATAAATGCCTTCGTGTGATGCTTCTAACCAATAGAATATGGCAAATATGATGGGGGTTAATCCTGTGATTACATTACATTATATAAAACTTTTTGTTAGCAGACTGGAGCAAAAGACCCTCCTTGCTGGCCTGATGAAGTAACTGGCCACACTGAAGGAACCCACATGGCGAGGAGCTATGCATGGCTCTTAGGACCTACAGATGACTTCCAACCGGTGATACAGGAAGCCAGGGTATTCAAACACAGAGCTCTAAGGAAACAAATTTAACTTGGGAACAGAATCTTCCAAATGTAATCAACCCTCCAGATGGAAATACATCTGGCCAACAGCATGGCTGCCCGCCTATGAGACCTTGAGCTGAGGACGCAGCAAAGCCACGCCCAGACTCCTAGCCCACAAAGATTGTTAGATAATACATGTGTGTTGTTTTAAGCCATTAAGTTTACGGTCAGTTGCTCCACAGCATAGAAAATGACCATAACCTGCTTCTTGGAAAACTTTATTTTCTTACTCCACTACTCTAGAAAAGTCTGCATTTCCATCAGTGAGTTCAGTCCAGAGAAAAGACAGTTTAGTGAATACATATGACCCTTTTGTTTATCTTGTGTGAATTAGTAACTAAGAGATCAAGTATACTAGTGAATTCATGTTTACATCTGTCTGACACGTTTGTGCTAACAAATTCAACAAGTCAAACGCTTGTTATCTTCATGTCATTTCATGACATCCCCCCACTTCGAATATTCTGAGGCTTCGAAAGAAAAACTCTGAAAAAAAAACAACAACAACAAAGGATAACTCAGCGACAATGAAGTAGAGCTTTGGGGATTTACTCATATACAGGGATATATGCCAGAGAATGGCCCACGAAGATGCTCTTTCTCCAAAGGGGTTTATGAAGGCAAAGGCCACAAAGTTTCACAAGTGATGGGTCCGTTTA
Source organism: Suricata suricatta (assembly GCF_006229205.1). Classification (NCBI taxonomy): domain Eukaryota; kingdom Metazoa; phylum Chordata; class Mammalia; order Carnivora; family Herpestidae; genus Suricata; species Suricata suricatta. Next base: position 135,946,706 of record NC_043700.1, read on the forward strand.
AACAAGTCCTTGGCTTGTAGATTCAGAATTGCATTGACTGCTAAACCTGAAAGTCCTTTCCCGAGTCTAGACAGCACAGTCACAGAGTCCTATCAGGCTGTTCTGCTGCTCATTCTAGCCAGTTTCTGGGAAGCAGTTGCTCTGGCTCCTTCATCCAGGGTGCTCACTGTTTGCTATCTTACACCCTCTGGCTCGCTGTCCGCAGTGGGGAAGTCCTATGTGCACACTCAAGGCTCAGAAAAAAGTTTCCTTTCTTCATTAGCATAGTGAATTAACAGGGAGTTGGTTTCAAGGGGGTTTTAATTTAAAAGGAATTTTTACATTGTGCTAGGAAGAAATAGCAAAATCTTGCTTCTTATCCAGTGATGTGGCCTTAACTGCTAATTAAAATCATTTAGGGAGCTTTTAAAACATAGGCATGTGGTCCTGCTCCAGATGGATTAAATCAAAATCTCTGGGTAAGAGGCCATACTATGGGTATGTTTTAAATGTTCCCCAGGTGATGGGGTGCCTGGGTGGCTCAGTCAGCTAAGTGTCTAACTTCAGCTCAGGTCATGATCTCTCAGTTGGTGAGTTTGAGTCCCCCAGTCGGGCTCTGTGCTGACAGCACAGAGCCTGTTTGGAATTTTCTCTCTGTCTCTCTCTCTCTCTGCCCCGCCCCTGCTTGTGCACTCTCTCTCTCTCAAGATGAATAAATAAACATAATTAAAAAAATGTTTCCCAGGTGATTCTAACATTCAGCCAGGCTTGAGTCCTGCTGAGCTAATTGGCTTATCCTGCAATAGTGAAGGGTGATTATTTGGTAAGACTTTAACTGATTTTTTACATTAACTATGAGACGCCAATTCAGAAACCTAACAATTTAGATCTAAGATGAGGAAACTGTAAATACCCCCATGTAGTATTAACAGACTGATGGAGAAAGACCAAACACATAGTTCACTTGGAGGTTTAATGGGAATTCAAAACTTAACATTTAAAAAATAAGCTCCTTATGTTCCCCCCCAATCTGTTCCTCTTATGCTCTTTGTGATCTGATTACATGTCAGTTTCATCCTACCAATTTCCTTATACAAAAAACAACAAAAAGGAAAACTTGATTTCTTTTTCTCATTTTCCACATCCAATCCATCAGCAAATCTTGTTGACTCTGCCTTCAAAACACCCAGGACTGAACCTCCTCTTACTCCTCCATTGCTATCTCCGTAGTCCAAGCAATATTATTTCTTGCCAGTCTCCTCACCTTCTCCATTACCTACATTGCAGTGATCGTCAAAGTTTTTGATTACAGGACCCTTTTACACTGTTAAAAATTATTGAAGATCCCAAAGAGCTTTTCCTTATGTGGGTTATATCTGTCAATGTTTATTGTATTAGAAATTGAAACTGAGAAGTATTTAAGATACTTATTTAACATAACAACACACACACACACACACACACACACACACACACACACACACACACACAAGAGTTGGGGAGGGGCAGAGAGAGAGGGAGACACAGAATCTGAAACAGGCTCCAAGCTCTAAGCTGTCAGCAGAGAGCCCGACATGGGGCTCAAACTCACAAACTGTGAGATCATGACTTGAGCCAAAGTCGGTTGCTTAACTAACTTAGCCACCCAGGTGCCCTGACAATGATTTCTTTTAAAATGAAAGTGTCCAGAGTTCGAGAAATATCAGCCCTGAGAAACATCAGTCCAAACTCTATGATCTAGCCTGTGCCCACCTCCAAGGTCTCAAACCTGGGTTCCTGACAGAAGAGTTTGAATCACACACTCACAGCAGTAATTGGCTTACATGCCAGCCTCCATTGGCTCATTGGCTCCTTAATAACAGGAAGCAGGCTTCATGTCCTAGTCACCATTGTGTTTCTGGTGTACAGCTAGGCACACATGAGGCCCTCCATAAACCATGTGAGTTAGTGAATATTAATAAGGACCAAAAATATCCTTGTTTCTAAATTGGAATCCACCATCAGGTTATAAATTCAGCATGAAATGTCCCTAGGAAGATTACTGATCAGAGAAAATTGGGTCACACTGAACCCAACCTAGTCATGGCAATAGAAAGTCTTTCTTTTTTTTAAACAGGAAGATTAAAAAAAACAAGGCACACATAGACTTTTACTTCAATGATACTATGGTGATGTTGTGAACACATGGGAAAACAGGCACCCTCAGACATTGTCGGTAAAGATATAAGTTGGTGAAAAAATGCTCATTGTCTGTGACCTAATAATTCTACTTCTAGATGACTATCTTCAGAAACACCCTTAAGAGTATTAAAACCACATGCACAGAGATGTTGGTGGCAACATTGCTTATGGGCTCTTGGGTGGCTCAGTCGGTTCCGTCAGCCTCTTGATTTTGGCTTAGGTCATGACCTCATGATTTGTGGGATCAAGCCCCACATCAGGCTCTGCGCTGACAGTGAGGAGCCTGCTTAGAATTCTCTCACTCTCTCTGCCCTGTCTCCTTGCTCACACACTCTCTCGCAAAAATAAATAAGTGAACATTTAAAGAATAAAAATAAAATTAAAGGACCTTAAACCTACCCCAAAGTCTATTAAGAAGGGATGGGATAAATAAATTATGCCTCCCTCACCCAGTTCTACTAAATACCATGCAACCATTAGAGAGAATGTCATTTCCCATCAGCTCTGGCTCTCCTGGCGTATGTGCTCACATGGGACTTTCACTTTCTATTCACACAGCGCACCAGGAAAGTTGTGAGTACAATTTTGGAAATAAATCTTACCAAAGCTATTATTATTCAATATCTTTTGAGGTTTTCTTATTCTTATATACGTATTTAAATGTCCCTTCAAAAAAGAGCTTCTACATGCAATAAATTATACTTGTAAGGCCACTAGATGTCACTCTGAGCAAATGCTCTGAGTCGCTGCTAGAAAATGTCGATCCCTCATCACCAACCAGCTAGAAATAGCGCTGTAATCTGGTCTGAGAAAGATGCTGACTTCTGGGAAGGGAAGCCTCCCAGAGAACCCCTGGCGCCAAGGGGAAAGGAGAGACAGGAATGCAGACCGGTGAAGTCAGGACATGGGGGTGAAGGGATACCAGGCTAAGCCTGGACCCACACCACGGCCGCCCTCCTGCAAGACCCTCCTAATTCGGAGCCATGGATTTATGTGTGTTGGCTGCCAGCCTTGACTATTGGTTTACCTTCAGGCAAAACCCTTTCCTTCCAGCACATAGAAAGGAATTTTAAGAAAACAATACAAACAAAAAAAAAATCCAATCTGAATTTTATCAAACTTCTGGTGCCTAATAAATTACAGGAGCTCCAAGCCCTAGGAGCACCTGGGTGGCTAAGTCAGTGGAGCCCTGGACTCTTGATTTCAGCTCAGATTATGATCCACAGGGTCATGGGATGGAGCCCTGCTCACAGTCCGCGGGTTCGAGCCCCGCATTGGGCTCTGTGCTGACCGCTCAGAGCCTGGAGCTGCTTCAGATTCTGTGTCTCCCTCTCTCTCTGTCCCTCCCCACTCACAAGCTGTTTTTCTCTCTCAAAAATAAAAATAAATGTTAAAAAATTTTAATTACAGGAACTATAAGGCCCAGAGGAATGTGCTAAATGACAACAGGTGTTTGTAGTCAAGCAAAATCCAGGATGAGGACTCTGCAGGACAAATGACCTGGTTTCTTCAACAAATAAATTACAAGGAGAGGAAACAAAAAGAGATGAAAGAGAAACCCTCAGACTAAGAGGATTAAGATCCATATCAAGCAATTGCAACGAATAGAACTTATTATTAGGATCTCTAATCAAATAAACTTTAAAAAAGACGATCTGAGATGTGTGACTACTGACCAGATATGTGCTGATATTAAGGGATTACTATTAATTTTTTAGGAATGATAACAATTTTAAGATTATTTTGTTTTCAAGTCCTTAGAGAAACAAACTGAAATATTTACCGGGATAAGTTTCAAAACAGGAAGCAGTGGGTGAGAATATAGATGAAATCACACGGGCCCTGAGTTGGTCATTCCTGAGGCTGGTCGATGATTACATGAGAGTTCTAATTACACTATTCTCTTTACTTTCTTTGTTTGAATTTTCCTCTAAGAAGCACTGTTGAAAATTAGACATCAGTGGTAGATGGGACAGATTACATACTTGTCGAAGCAAACAATCAGGCAGAATTTCTAGGACACAATTGGAGCTAGAGGAGAACCATCTTAGTCATTAAACTTCTGAGTGGACAAGTTAAATAAACACAATTTATTAGTTTTGTGGAATTGGAGGAAGGGGAATTACCTCATCTCATTAAGCCTCACTTTCTTCATCTGTAAAATGGGCATTCTACAACAATATTTTCTAGGGAGTCATAAGGCTTAAATAAGAGATGCATATAAAGGAGTATTTTGAAACCCATAACATACCACCCAAGTACTAATAGCCATTCATGTCATAACACTACTTCATTTGTTCACACACATGTTCCATATACATTTATGGGGTGCCAGATGCTGTGTTAGGCACTACAAAAACAAAGAAGATAGGACGGGGACACCTGGGTGGCTCAGTCGCTTAAGCATCTGACTCTTGGTTTTGAATCAGGTCAGGATCCCAGGGTCGTGGAATAGAGCCTGGAATTGGGCTCTACACTGACAGCACAGAGTCTGCTTGGGATTCTCTCTCTCTCTCGCTCTCTCTCTCTCTCTCTCTCAAAATAAATAAATAAACTTAAAAAAAAGATGATAGAACATTAGCTCTACTTTGTCTAATTCAATGTTTCTCAACCTTAGATACACATTAAAGATACCAATATGCCAGGGCATCACTCAGACCAGTTGAGTCGGATTCTCTAGGTGTGGGTCCTGGCCTAGGGAATTTTAATTTTTTTAAATTTCACAAGTGATTGATTCTACTGTGCATCCAGCGTTGAGAACCATTTGTCTAATTGATCTTTGATCAATTAGAAAAGTGCTGAACAATCATTCAGAAGACTGGGTCTTGGTTCTTGAACAGCTTTTAATGACCAGAGGCAGCCTCTAAATCTTCACTTCCTGGAGGGACAGGCTTTGTCCAGCTATACAGCATGCCGTCCATCTGGCCACATCTGACTTCCTTGTTGCTGACAAAGAGTAAGACAATTTCAGATATTTCCTGTGGAATTTTCCATTGTGTCTTTCTTCCTTATAGGGAATTAATCTTTTCTGATTATAAAAGCTTTTGGGTTTTGTAAGCTTCCCAGTTTCAGATATGAGCAAGGGAGACCGATCAGAAGTCCTGAGTCACATGCCAGGTCAGACCTTCCAGACTTTATACCCCTGAGTCATGCTGAGCCCTGAAACCGTGGGGTTTGAGGTGGGAGAGCAGTGAGTCCAGCCTCGCCATTCTACCCAGCACAGAACTCCCCAGCAGCAACTTTCTGCTTGGTCCAGAAGGCTCTGAAAAGAGAGAAATAGGATTAGTCAAAATGCTGAAGAAAGGAAAGGAAATCTTGGTTAAGAAAGTAAACTTTCTGGAGGGAGGAGATAAAATAATGCTGTGAAAACAGAGTCCCAGATCCTCCAAGTCTGTGTCGTAGATGTAGGAATTGTGTGAAACCATGGAAAGAAAGATTTACTTGCAGTGGTATCTTGTATTAGTTCTTTTCTCTACCTGCCCAGGCACCTTTCTTCCTCAAGACGCATTCTCGAATGCAAGCACCCAGATGGGATCTGTCTGTGCACAGAGGAAGTCCAGAGGGAAAAAAGCATACACTCTGGAATCACAGGTGCTCTGGGATGTCCCAGGTCCAACCCTTACCTGCTCCGCAAACTTGAGTCAGATACTGTCTGTAAAGTGGGGGGCGTGATGGTACCTACTTCACAAGGTTGCTGGAAGACTAAAGGGGATACAATGTAAATGAGATAAAGAAGGCTTAGCATGGTGTCCGCCAATAGTAAACTGTAATTAAGTTTATTACAGGATCTACTGCCAGAAGTCCCCTAGACCAGTGCTTCTTATATCTCTCTGTGCATATGAATTGCCTGGAGAGCTTGTTTAAAAGCACATTCAGGGTATAAAGTTTCAATTTGAGAAGATGGAAAAGTTCTGGAATGGAGTGGTGAGGTTACACAACCATGTAAATGTCCCTAGTGCCACTGAACTGTCCATCTAAAAGTGGGTAAGATGGCAGACACCTAGGTGGCTCATTCAGTTAAGCATCTGACTTCAATTCAGGTCATGATCTCATGGTCCATGAGTTCGAGCCCTGTATCAGGCTCTGTGCCGACAGCTCAGAGCCTGGAATCGGCTTCAGATTCTGTGACTCCAGGGGGCGCCTGGGTGGTTCAGTTGGTTAAGATTCTGTGACTACCTCATTGTCCCTCCCTGACTTGCACTGTTTTTCTTTCTCTCTCTCTCAAAAATAAAATAAAAACATAAAAAAAAATTTTTAAATGAGTAAGATGGCAAATTTTATGTACATTTACACCATTAAAAACTTACACACAGACACATTCAATAGCATTTCTAGCAAGTTCCTAGGCTACTGATCTGGTTTTGTTGTGCCCAAGTTTGTAAAATCACCTCAAATCACCCCAAAACAAACACCAGAGACTGCTAGGGAGACCAAGTCAGGCCTGCAAAAGCAAAGGGCCTTTATTACAAGCTTAAGCTTGGGCTCACAGTCTCCTGCCAACCCGCTGGCCACGTGGAGAGAGCCCCGAACAGAGGCAGGGCAGGGCCTTTTATGCCTTTGGGAGGGGGAGTTACAGGAAATGATGACAGGTGTACAGTGATCCAATCCCGCCCCCCCCATCAATACTGGCAGTTGTGGGAGCCAGTCACAATAGTTGGAATGTTGACCAATCAGAGTGGGCCCAGGACGCCCCACGTGGGGCGTGACTAGGCCCGCCTCTAGAAAGGTCAAAGGTATTGGCCGGCTTCCCCCGATTGGGCGCCGCAGGAGTTGTCCCTCCTTACGGTGCGCCCTTTCAGGAGAAGCCGGCGCCTTCCCCTTTAAGTACAGGGGAAGGCTGGATCGGACCTGCTGCGGCGGGGGACCGCACCCCCCCTTCCTGGCCAGCACCTGCCCTGCGAAGTTCCACCGCAGCAGTGCGCTGCGACAGGCTCCGGGAAGGCTGGGACGGCCCGGTGGTGAGGGCCGGATGGGACCTGCATCCTTACAGTTTGAAGACCACACTTTGAGTAGCAAATGTCCTCTAGGTAATGAATCAGTCATCACATCCATACTGCACTTTACAGTTGGCATAAGGCATCTATACCGCTTGTCTCTGTGATCCTCACGGTACTGTTTGCCTAGCAAATGCAATTCTTCTTCACCTGCAGACAACACTTGATCTTGGTGGTAGTGCTTTATGTCAGATCAAGGCTGTCTCTCTATGTAGACAGTGAAGATCTGACCTGCGGGCCTATTCATGTTTTCCTGCTTTGCTGCCTTTTTAAGGCCAAGTCTCTCCCAAGGAAACACTTCCCACATCAACTTAGGCCTTGTCTTTCTCATTTCTGTTTGTGCTTCAGACTAAAGATGAGCCCTGCAGCCCAAATAGGGTGTTTGCTTCATCCACTGGGTGTTTGCCTTTAAGCACTTCAAACATTTTCTCTGTATTTATCATTTTACTAATAGGACACACAGAAAATGGCTTTGTCCCATCTGTCGGCGTGGGACATGACAGCATTTGCTGGCATTCTCGTCCCTGTTTTGTTGTAGCTGCTACCTATCTGCAAGCAAAAGCAGAGCTGGGATCTCCCGGCTACACTGTGGGAGCACCGTCAGCGTCACCCCCAAAACATAAGTTCTCCAAGTGTGTCCTACTTAAGCTGGCTGGAGAGGATTCTTCTTGGGAGAGCTACAAATAGGGCCCTCACGAGTGCATGAGCTAACAGCTGTTTCCTGTGCCCTAAGTTCATGCAGATTTAAATTTTGGGCAGTCATTACTGTACATCTTTCCTCGGAGGAACCTGCAGTAAGTAACCATTTCCTGAGCCTCTGGGAGCAAGTGCATGATCACTGGGCAATCCTTAACTCTACCCAAAGGAGGAAGCTGTCAGCTTTCTCAATCCTAGAAGAAACTATGTTGCAGAGGCCAAGGGGCCCACTGCTGGCTCCTCCAGTAATAAGATTGGTTGCCCTAGCAACCACCAGCAGTAGAAATTCTCAGGGGGTTCAAATCTCAAAAGAACGGAGACAAAACAGGCACCCCAGGTTTCAAGTCCCTTAGAAAACAGAGGTTCTCCACATTAAAATCATCTAGGAAGGCAAGAGTATTAAAAAAAAAAAATTAATGCCTGGGCCCAATCCCAGATCAATTGAATCAGAATGTGTGAGGGTGGAACCTGGGCATCAATAATTATTTTATTTTTTTTATGTCTTTTATTTATTTTTAGAGACAGAGAGAGCACGAGCAGGGGAGGGTCAGAGAGAGAGGGAGACACAGAATCTGAAGCAGGCTCCAGGCTCTGAGCTAGCTGTCAGCACAGAGCTCGACGCGGGGCTCGAACCCACGAACTGTGAGATAATGACCTGAGCCGAAGCCGGCCGTTTAACCGACTGAGCCACCCAGGCACCCCCTCAATAATTATTTTAAAAAGTAAGTCTAGGGCTGCCCATGTGGCTCAGTCAGTTGAGCATCCAACTTCAGCTCAGGTCATGATCTCAGGATTCATGAGTTCAAGCCCCATGTCAGGCTCTGTGCTGACAGCTCAGAGCCTGGAGCCTGCTTTGGATTCTGTGTCTCCCTCTCTCTCTGCCTGCCCCCGCCCCCCCTCCCCCCGTCCCCCGCTTGTGCTCTGTCTCTCTCTGTCTCTCAAAAATAAATAAAAATTTTCTGAGAACAAACAGGGTTGATAGGGTCGGGGGAGAGGGGAAAAGAGGTGATGGGCATGAAGGAGGGCATTTGTTGGAATGAGCACCAGGTGTTACCTGGAAACCAACTTGACAATAAACTAACTAACTAACTAACTAAATAAACAAACAAACATTAAAAAAATTATTTTAAAAAAGGTAAGTCTAATGTGTGGTCACGTTGAAAACCTCTACCTTAGAGGATTTCTGTTTTGTTTTATTTTTACTTTAATCAGAGCAAAAGTTGGAGTTGAAGACAAAGTGGCTGAAACTATAATCATCAAAATATAAGACTTCAGGGTTTTTTAAAGATAAAACATGAGCACTTGTGTCTGAGCTAAGCAGCAGTTTTAACCACTAATTATGTTGTAAGTGTGTTTACCCCCAGAGCGAGGATGATTTGCTCTGAGGTAAGAGCACAGGGCCAACTGCTACCTTGGGGACCCCTGGACTGCTGACCTGTCCCCGAGGGGAAGGACCTGGAGGGGACAGTTTGGAGGCCTTGCCCACAGGAAACACTTACCAAATACTGGCTGCACACATTGAAATTTGAAATACAAAGGGTTTTTAATCTTTATTTTTATTTTTGAGAGACAGAGAGAAAGAGCACATAAACGAACGGGAGAGGAGCCGAGAGGGAGGGAGACAGGAGGCAGGCTCCGCCCTGACGGCAGAAAGTCGGATGTGGGGCTCGAAACCATGAACCAGGAGATCATGACCTAAACTGAAGTCGAATGCTTACTTGACTGGGCCACCTAGACGGTGGTGAAATAAAAGGTGTTTTAACTATAAAAGAGAATTTCAAAACTTAATCTCTTCACTGGAGACAAGAGGTAAGTTTGTAATTAACTGTTGCATAAAGTAGAGAGCAAACAACAGAACTCTGTGAAGCAATAACGCATTTTCCAAATTCACTTAAAATGAGAATACGTAGAATGTAATTTCTGGATTTCCTAGTCCCTTTGCCATGCTCACGCTCTCCTCCATCAGGACGACTGTTTGGACATGCTTCAGAAAAATTTGATCTCCAAGGATAAGAGGTAAAACCACACCTATTACATTCCCTAAATCCGTTCTCTGAAGTGGATTTAAAGCCATATTTAAACCTTAGAAGCAAGATTCTCCAAACCTGGACAAATATCAGCTTTGTAAAAAATGCTGAATCAGAATCACCAAGGTTGGGGTGTAGATGGTGTGCTCATTTCCTATTGAGGCTGTAACAAATTACTGCTCTCAGTGCTTAAAACAACATGAATTTGGGACACCTGAATTGGTCAGTCGATTAGGCATCTGACTTCAGCTCAGGTCATGATCTCACAGTTTGTGGGTTCAAGCCCCGCATCAGCTCTGTGCTGACAGCTCAGAGCCTGGAGCCTGCTTTGGATTCTGTGTCTCCCTGTCTCTGCCCCTCCCCTGCTCATGCTCTGTCTCTCTCTATTTCTCAATAATAAATAAATGTTTTAAAAACTTTTTTAAAAAGAACATGAATTTATTATCTTCCAGTTCTGTAGGTCAGAAATCCAACTAAGTATCACTGGGCTAAAATCAAGGTCTCCGCCTTCCTTTCTGGAGGCTCTAGGGGGGAATTTGCTTCCATGCCTTTTGCAGTTCACATTCCTTGGCTCACAGCCCCTTCCTATTCGCTGCCTCTCCCCACCCCGCTTCACTCTGACCTCCTCTTCTGCCTCCCTCCTCCACTTTTAAGGGCTTTTATGATTACATAGCCCATCTGGGTACCGCAGGATGATCTCAACATCTCAGGTCCTTAACTAAATCACAGCTGTAAACTCCCTTTTGCCACATAAGGAAACATATTCACATGTTCAAGGGATTAAGGTCTGGACATCTTTGGGGAGAACCATAACTCTTTGCCCCTCTGCAGATGGTTAAAGGTCCCCAGGTAAATCTGAGGCAGCCTGTCCATGCGCTGTCACTTGGGAACCACTGTCGGATGTCAAAGACTCCCTCCCCATCCTGCATCTCAGTCCTAGCTTCAGTGTCCTACTGAAATTCTCATGGCTCTCCCTGATATGCATTGTCATTCCTACCTGCACCCTCCACCTCAGTGGAGACCAAGCCCTCCCGCTGATTTGAGTTTATTCTCTCACAAATGTGCATTGTCTCTGTTTCACTTTCCCTATTTTGCTTGGAGAATAATTTAGTTATGAGCCCTTACTAATCAATAAATGTCTCCTTAGATATAATTCATCTAGGGTTTAGTTAATATAGTAGTATATCTATTCCCTATAGTCTCTGTCAGAAAACATATCAGCAGTCTGTATGTTTAAGAATTTTGGGGCGCCTGGGTGGCTCAGTCAGTTAAGCATCTGGCTTTGACTCAGGTCATGATCTCACAGTTTGTGGGTTCAAGCCCTTTGTTGGGCTCTGTGCTGACAGCTAACTCAGAGCCTGGAGCCTGCTTCAGATTCTGTATCTCCCTCTCTCTCTGACCCTCCCTTGCTCGCACTGTCTCTCTCTGACTCTCAAAAATAAATGGAAAACATTAAAAAAAAAAAAGAATTTAAACAAGCTGGGGCACCTGGGTGGCTCAGTCGGTTAAGCATCTAACTCTTGATTTTAGCTCAGGTCATGATCTCATGGTTTGTGGGCGCAAGCCCTGTGTTGGGCCACTGACAATGTGGAACCTGATTGGGATTCCCTCTCTCCCTCTCTCTTTGTCCCTCCCCTGCTCATGCTCTAAATCTCTAAATCGCTAAATAAATATTTTTTAAAAAAAAACAAATAAATTGAATTATCAAATTTTAAAAATATCGTTTTTGCCTTGGGTCTTTTGGTTGAAAGGGACTAACTCATGAACTCAACTCAAGCTGTTGGGGGTGGGGATTTCTATAAAGATTTAGATAAAGCAATAAGAGATTTGGAATTGCAGAGCAGAAAATGTAGTAGTTTGGCATCATTCACCTTGGAATTAGAGAGAAAGGGGATATTTCGTGATCCAACATCATCCTTGGAATATCAGCATCAGAATGATCTTTACTCTAAAGTGGTCTCCTGAATATTTCTCAGAAAATTCTCCTCACCTTAGGATAAGCATTTCTTGTAAGGTTCATTTAGTGGTGATAACCTCCTTTATTATTTTTTTAATGTTTATTTGCTTTTGAGAGAGAGAAAGACTGTGTTAGTGGAGGGGGGCAGAGAGAGCGAGGGAGATGCAGAATCTGAGGCAGGCTCCAGGCTCTGAGCTGTCAGCACAAAGCCAGACATGGGGCTTGAACCCACGGACCATGAGATCATGACCTGAGCTAAAGTTGGACACCTAACCAAAGGAGCCACCCAGGCACCCCCTCAGTGATAACCTCCTTTAGCTTTTGCTTCTCTGGAAACCTCTTTATTTCTCCTTCAATTCTGAATCACTTTGTATTCCTGGTTGGAAGTGTTTTTCTTTCAGCACTTTGAATGTGTCATGCCATTCCTTTTTCTTGCCAAATAATACTCCATTTTGTGACTGTACCACAAGTTGTTTACCTATTCATCAGTTGTTGGACATTTGCATTGTTTCCACTTTTTGGTTATTATGAATAATGCTGCTATGAACCTTTGCTTGCCAGTTTTTATGTAGATGTATAATTTTTAATTCTCTTGAATATACCTAGGAGTGAAATTGCTGAATTGGAGCTCTCTTCTATGTGGTCCAAATTTTCGGAGGAGCCTATGTTGGTTTTATGAGATGAAGTGAATTTTGTTCAGAAACTAAGTATACCTTTATCTTTTTATTTTGAAGAAAACATAGATTACCAATGCAGAACAACTTCTTTTTAATAAAGTGTTTTACAGAACAGCTTCTTGACTTAGGGATGTCGTACAAGCTCAGAAAAACTTACCTATATGCCAGCCTTAGCCAGTAAACATCCTGTGGTTTGTAATACCACTAAATCCACTCAGAGAACACAGTGTGGAAACACATCAGTGACCCAAGTGTTACCCAGGTTGAAAGTCTCTGTCTCCCCAGTGAATGAGATGGTGGGACAAGACTTCCTCTCCAAACACATGATGCATGCAAATTTCAGTGGATTTATTTTAAATCTTTTAAGTAGATATCCTCAAGGGGTATCTCCTAACCAAACTACTAATACATGATGGTGCTTTACTAGTTGTTGCAATTATTCATTCTCATTGTTCATTAACAAAACCCTGGAGTCTCTGGAAGAATTCTTCATGTCTCATGAATAACCACAAAAATGTATTATGATCAGAGACCAGGGTCTTAGCCCCGCAAAGAATGAGGTACTGGCCTCCAAGGAAAATACCTGCCCCTCCCCTATGTAAATGAGGATCATCAGAACTCATTTTTTTAATGTGCTGATATTACACATCATTAATATCTACATATATAAATATCTTCTGATTACCCAGATCATCTGAAAACGGGACTTCAAGGTAATCTTAGTGATATTGGACATTTCATTTTTTTCTGGTGTATAAGGTAATACCCTTTTAATTATAAGTTATATTATCTCTTAAAAGATATGGATGGCTGGAAAATTGGAGAAATAAAGAATTCAGTTTAATTTATTGACAATAATATTTTAATTCAGTTTTATAGTCATAGCATATGTTTTTATTGATTCTGTAAATATTGTCTTATATACTCACATTGCATATTTACTTTAAATATGATACTCTGATGTTTGTTCTGGGTTATATTGGGGTTTTAAAATAGTGACTGAAAACAATTACAGAAAAAAAAACAGTAACACAAATTCTGAGCTATTTAAAATCATTTTGCAAATATATATTTGCAATATTTCTAGCAATGTATATGAAGAAAATGGGGGGAACGGCAACAGTTTTTAAGAAGGGATCATAAAGGATGTATGCATTTCTAGTAGCAATGATATTCACATAAACTTAGTCTTCATATCGTCCTCTTGAAGGTTCTCTTCCCATTTCAAATACTGTTTAATGCTTTAAGACGGATTTTTTAATCAACTGTTGGCAGTTTTGCTCAGGGTATATTCTCTTATGACATTTTGCAGATCTAAGGTTATTGGTATGTGTTGTTATTTTCTGTCTTGATTTATTTTAAAACTATTTTTTTGTAAAAGGTATTTCAAGTGGCAGAATTTTTATAATCAGCATTTACCAAGAATGACATTTTTTACTCACAAAAATGAATCAGTTTCTATATTCTTTTTTAAAAATTTTTCAAACGTTTTTAAATTTATTTTTGAGAGACAGAGAGACAGAGAGAGACAGCGTGAGCAGGGGAAAGTCAGAGAGAGAGGGAGATACAGAACCGGAAGCAGGCTCCAGGCTCTGAGCTAGCTGTCAGCACAGAGCCTGACGCGGGGCTTGAACCCACGAACCGTGAGATCGTGACCTGAGCTGAAGCCGGACGCTTAGTGGACTGAGCCACCCAGGTGCCCCCAGTTACTATACTCTTGATGAAAATTATAGTATTCTGCTTATGGAGAAATACAGCAATTACGTTTCTCTTCAGAATCCCTGATCTCTCTTCTCTTCCCTCAGAACAATAAAAAAGGGCATTTTGTATAACCTTTGAAAGGGGTATTATTATTTTATTTTATTTTAATTTAGAGAGAGAGCATGAGCGGAGGTGGGGGAAGAGAGGCAGAGGGAGAGAGAGAATCTTAAGCAGGCCCCACGCTCAGCACGAGCCTTACACGAAGCTTGATCCCACAACCCTGGAATCATGAGCTGAAATCCAGAGTTAGACGTTCAACTGACTGAGCCACCCAGGTACCCCAAAAGGTGTGTTATTAACATTTTGGAAGTTTTCTTATTTTCATAAAAAATGAAAATGATTGAAATAAAAGTTGCCATGATGCAGCAGAAAACAGATTTTACTATGGGAATTTACTAATGTATCAAGTAAACAATCTACATCTTGATATATAGGTGTAAACAGGACAAATACTTTTAAATATTAAACTATTGCTATCTACTTATCAAAGTCACTGTAATAATGAAATGAAATGGGAGCACCTGGGTGGCTCAGTCAGTTAAGTGATAGGCTCCGGTCACGATCTCGCTCTTGGAGCCCTGCTCGGGGCTCTGTGCTGACAGCGCGCAGCCTGCGGGAATCCTGTCTCCCTCTCTGTCCGACCCTCCCCTGCTCCGGCACAGGCATGCGCGCTCTCCTTAAAAATAAACATAAGAAAAATAAAATGAAATGATAAACATTTTAAAAACTGTTTTGGGGGTGGCTGAGTGGTTCAGTCAGTTAAGTGTCCAACTCTTGGTTTCGGCTCAGGTCATGATCTCACAGTTTGTGAGCTCAAGCCCCTCATCGGGTTCTGCGCTGACAGCACGGAGCCTGCTTGGGATCTCTCTCTCCCTCTCCCTCTGACCGTCTCCCGTGCTCTCTTTCTCTCTCAAAATAAATAAGCTTAAAAAAAAAAAAAACTAGAATAACCACTCAAAGTTTAAAAAACCTGGTTTTTATAAGCCGTTAATAGAATAGACCAATGTTATTTTAAACTTAATGGGAAAATATTTCCAATAAGCATTAAATGTTTTATACTGTACTTGCATGTATGTGTGTGTCTGTGGATGTGTGTGATATAGATCCTGAATTGGGGCACACACCATTCTTAAGTGTTTAACTCATAATCTGTATTCCAATTGTTTAATAGTCTCCAGAACCCCTAATCTATATATCCTCTCCTGATCCACTGTCATGCCACCTGAGCAGGAAGGGCTTCCTATTTTCTAAGTTAAATAGTTCTCAGGTCACTGGGTGGCTCAGTTGGTGAAGCATCCAACTACAGCTCAGGTCATGATTTCGCAGCGAGTGAGCTCATGCTGTCAGCCTGGGATTTTCTGTCTTTCCATCCCCCACCGCCCTCTCTCTCTGTCCTTCCCTTGTGCCTGTGTGCATATTCTCTCTCAATATAAATAAACTTAAAAAAAGAAGTGAAATAATTCTCCTGTTTTATTTGTAGACAGAACTGAAAGATGAAGATGGTGCTTCTGATCACTTTCCTTTTGGCTACAGCTCATTGTAGACCAGTAAGTGACTTTTTAATGTCAATTCTACACATCAGCCTTGCTTTAGGCATTCTAAATTTTAGTTATACTCAATCCTAAAACAAAAACACACAACCAAACAAAAATTTATGAGTGGAGTCAAAGCTACAATCACCATTTCAAGTTTCTTTGGAGCTGAAAGCAAGTCTTTTAACCTATTAAAAATTTTTTTATGTTTATTTATTTTTGAGAGAGAGAGAGAGTGAGAGCCGGATGGGCAGAGAGAGAGAGAGAGAGAGAGAGAGAGAGAGAGAGAGAATCTGAAGCAGGCGCCAGGTTCCAAGCTGTCAGCACAGAGACTGATGTGGGGCTTAAACTCACAAACAGTGAGATCATGACAGTTAACCAACTGAGCCACCCAGGTGCCCCAACTTATTTTAAAAGGCTCTGTTAGGGACGCCTGGGTGGCTCAGTTGGTTAAGCCTCTGACTTCGGCTCAGGTCATGATCTCACGTTTGTGGGTTCAAGCCCTGCATTGGGTTCTGTGCTGACAGCTCAGAGCCTGGAGCCTGCTTCAGAGTCTGTGTCTCCCTCTCTCTCTGCTCCTCCCCGCTCATGCTCTGTCTCTCTCTGTCTCACTCTGTCTCAAAAATAAGTAAAACATTAAAAAAAAAAAAAAAGGCCCTGTTAGAAAAGCAAGAGATGTGAGTCAAGCACTGTGGACAAGATCTCCTGGCCTCCAAGGAGAGCAGTGATTCTCAATGGTGACTGCACTTTGGAATGGCTTGGGAAACCTTAAAAAGTCCTGATATCTCAGTCCCATCCCCTAAAATCTGACTTAATCGGTCTGGGGCCATGACCCAGGCGTCGGAATTATTATAAACTCTCCCGGTGATTATTTCATTAGGCTGGCCAGCTTGGGAAGCGTGGCCCAATGGAGTGCACCGGGGACAGTATCCAATTGTGTTTGCTCTGGAGAAGCCCTTAATAAACTAAGACCACCAGGACCAGTTAAGCAAGACTAGAGCTCATGTTGTTATTGTAAACAAAGATGTCAGTGGGCCGAGAGAATGATCGAAGATAATATTCTTGGTGTTAAGAAGGATCAGTGACTGACGTTAACATATGCAAAATTCATTTACTCAAGTCTATAAACAAAATTTTCCTGAACATCCAAAAGACAGGGGCAACCGTGCCAGGTGCCAGGATTACATAAATGACAAAACCCGGTCCCTGCCTTCAAGGAACTCAGAGTCTCAATGTCCTGATTTGTTACTGTTGCTCTCATAACTATTTGTTCAGTTTCCACACTCTGACTCTCCATTTTCACAGGTACAAGAATTTCATTCTGGAATTCCCTACCATCATTTCTTAAACTGGAAGGTAATTGCTCTTTTAAAAAAAAACAACATGAACTAAGAATGTTTGATGTCTTCCAAAAGACATGATTTAGGGAGAAAATATTTGATATCTTCAAGAAGTAATAGTTTCAAGTATGATTCAAGCTTTTTCTCCAAGGCGAAAACTAACAACCTAAGGGAACCGATCGGAAAGAGGCTGACTGTCCAAGCTGGGAGGAGCCAGTGAGGACGCGGTGTGGAGGCAGTCCCCGGGGGCTGGCTGGGAGAGGCGGTCCACCCTTCCCAATATACAGCTTGTTTACATTCTTTTGCAAATTAGGGGATAACATAAATCAGGAAACCTTTTCAAGTTTAACATAATCTGGTTAAAATAAAAGTAATTAGTTAGAACCCAGAAATTGCCAGAATATCTCGTTTTGCTTAACATTATATCTTTATTTTTCAGAGGCTCCATGGAGAATGATCCTAGATAGACTATTACTGTTCCCTCTGTCAACTAATTTAAATATGACATTATAATGTCAAAATTCCTTATCAAAAGTTACATGTATTAATTCCCTTTAGAGGCTTTATCTCAACTAACAAATTTCTTGCTTCTTTGGCCAAGCAAGTTCAAAGATAATTTTATAGTTATTTTCAGTAATTGTCTTTAGCATAGGTTTTGGTCTATAGATTGTGGAATCTTGGTATATTGCTTCCTTCCTAAAGATGCGTGGAGTATCTGCCAAAGCACACAACTCTCTGCTCCCCACTTTGGCTTTCAATCTCCTTTTGCTTTTGTAGTCTGACTAGAAAGGCAAAGATAAATCCCTGTGTCTCTAGAGCCTCTGGTTGTTTTTTCAGTAGAGTTAATATCTGGAACATTTCTGTATCGTTATTCATCTCTGCTAACTCCTAGTTGGCTTCTCTTCTGTGTGAGTGTTCAGTTTACATTGCAAGCTTCTTTGTTATTCACAGACCTTAAGGCAATTTTGTTTTTCTTAGAAGTGTCTCATTTTTTTCCAGAACTTTCAAAAGTATAAAATTTCCTAACAATTAAATGTCATGTAACTTTGTTTTCTCTTGCAGTACCTTCAGAGATTATATAAACTCTTGAATATCTGTGTAAGTTTTTATTCGTGACTTTTCTATCATTATCAAGACTTGAAAGAAGAGTGAAGGCGGAGGTCAGGAAAATAAGGGGAAAAGCACGGAAATGTGAATGTATTTGAGAGTTTTGTCATCACAGTACTGGCTAATTTCCCATTTATTTCTTATTTTTAATAAAGCTTTAAATCATTTAGGACCAAAGATGTTACAGAAATACTAACAGAATTGCTAATTAATGAAAGAACTAAAACTTGTGAATCTATTTGAAAAGTGTTATAATTTCTTGAAAATGTTGAAGATAATAAGCTAACAGTTCTCTCAAACTGTCATTGCATGTTTCCTACTAAAAATATTTGAGAAAGAAATTGTTTTAGGAAAGAAAACATTTATTTAAAATCCACATGACTTTGATTTTTAAAATATCTATAAAACTTTCTTGTTTGTTTCTGGTTTTCAAAAGTCTTGCTGTAATGTGTAGTTGTTTGTATTTATCTTATTTGGTGCTTATTGAATCTTTCCCCATTTTCTCAAAATTATTAGCCATTATCTGATTAAAGCTTCCATCTGCACTATTGTTTTTGTACTCAAACTCCAGATACACATCCAACTTTTACGTGGACTCTCATATGTCTCTTATGCTATTTTCTATATTTTCTTCCCTTTCTTTTGCTCACTGTGAACATTTCTCCTGATCTATCTTCTGTTCTCCTGATCTGTCTTCAGTTGTATTTAATTGGATATTAAAATAATCAATTAAATTCTTTTTAAAAATTTTATTTTTATTTATTTTTTAAATTTTTCTTTTTAGAGAGAGAGTGCAAGTGAGGGAGAGGGGCAGAGGGAGAGAAAGAGAATCTTAAACATGATGAGCATGAACCTGATGCAGAGTTAGTCCCACAACGCTGGGATCATGGCCTGAGCCAAAATCAACAGTTGGAGGCCTAATGGACTGAGCCACCCAGGCTCAGTGTCCAACAATTCCACTTTTGTTTTTTGATCTCCTGAGGGTGTGTTTCTATTATCTACTTTTTCTACTTTTTTCTTTCCCTCGTCAGTTGAATCTTGTTCCCCCACAACACTGACTTTGGATCCTTTTTTTTTTTTTAAGCCTGGTTATTTTTGAATGAGCAATAAACATTGTTAGTAAAAGTTGTAGAGACAACTGAGGTTCTGGATGAAGTTGTCTTTCTCCAGAGAGGATTTACTTTTCTTTCTCTCGGGCATGACACTCACAGACCAGCTCATTCCAGTTGGAGACAGAGATGACTAGACCAAGTCCTCCTCGTTCACTCTTACCCCCAGAGTGAGGTCCCTGGGGTCCCAATCACAAACTTGGTTACTTAGTAAGTCGCCTTCTCTCTGGCAGTTCCCAAACTTGAACTTTTATCACTCATCCCTGTAGACGTTTTGCTCAGTTTCTCAGCCTTTTACCACTACTTTTGGCATTGTCGATTGCCTTGAGAAGAGTAGAGAAAATGCCTTTTTGAGATTCTTGCCAATCTTGAGTCCACAAAGCTTTACTTCCTTAGAACTCAGCAAGCTTCAGAAATGCTTAATAAAATTTCTAGTTGTTCCCCCTGGGAGTATTAGCTGAAACAACCAGGTTGGAAAGAGAATGCTTGATTTTCTTAAAAAATTTTTTTTAATGTTTTTTTATTTATTTTTGAGAGGCAGAGAGAGACAGTGTGAGCAGGGGAGGGTCAGAGAGAGAGGGAGACACAGAATCCGAAGCAGGTTCCAGGCTCTGAGCTAGCTGTCAGCATAGAGCCCGATGCAGGGCTTGAACCCACAAACCGTGAGATCATGACCTGAGCTGAAGCTGGACACTTAACTGACTGAGCCACCCAGGCGCCCCTTGATTTTCTTTTTAAAGATCAAATAAAGGGGCACCTGGGTGCCTCAGTTGGGTGAGTGTCCGACTTCGGCTCAGGTCATGATCTCACAGTTCATGAGATCAAGCCCTGCATTGAGCTCTCTGCTGTCAGTGCAAAGCCCGCTTTGGATCCTCTGTCCCCCTTTCTCTGCCCCTCTCCTGCTTGCATTCTCTCAAAAATAAACAAACATTAAAAAAATCAAATAAAAACATTTGAAATTCCACTGATTAACTGTCATACACACAGAGAGAAGTAGAGAAAGTTGGTAATAAGTTAATGGAACAACAACAACAAAAAAAAAAACCCATTGGTATCAGCTGAAAATTCGTCCCTTTTTACCTATGTTAAGATATTTTTTGTTATGTAAGTAACAGCTATGTGATGTTAATATATTGAGTTCTTATAAATATATTTTTGTCTTGATTTTTGTTTTATCAGAGGAAGCCACCAATGAGCAAGCAAACTACTACAGTCCCCATGCTACCCTTTCCACCAGTCACTCCTTTGAATCCCAACCCTTACACCCCTGACAGACGAGGAGATTCGTGATCATGACCTTCTGCAGGAACTCCAGGGCCAAATGCAGCTTCTTCTTCCTCCAGCCCTTGTTTAATACCACAGCTGAAGAGCAAAGAGCATTATCTTGCTGCCCCTTGTACCACAATGTGCTTTTCAACCTCCTGGATAAAATGACAATGCTTCATTAAAAATGTTTCATCACTATGTGGTTCCCAAGTGAAATGTTATTTTCTATTGTTATTGGCATTTGAAAGAAGGATCTGGAAAATAAGTGAAGGAATTTAGGAACTAGGATCTTTTTCCCTCTGGGAAGTCAAATGCCTGGCTAAGAATCAGAGGCTCTGTGACAAGAGGAAAAAGGAAAAACAATATTGAAGAGTGACGTGCAGGCTGCGGTCCCTGCCAGACATGGCAGCATGGTGGGTAACAGAAGGATTCTGTCCCCAGCTCTTATCCAAGTCCTTGAAGAGGCTACTGGGATGTTTCCAGCAAAAGGAGAGTGGGTTCTGACCTTTTTAA
>NC_043700.1:135967944-136180187 GCF_006229205.1 Suricata suricatta
GGGGAGGGGGTGAATGGTCATGGTGGGGGGCACTTGTGGGGAGAAGCACTGGGTGTTATATGGAAACTAATTTGACAATAAACTATTATTAAAAAAAATTTCCTTTTGGCTTATTTGGGAGGCAAAGTTACAAGTTTCTCCCTAATCTGTCTATATAAATATACAAGGCAAAAAGGAACAAGAAAGATTTTACAGATGTTACTCATTCTTTATCTGTGCAAACATGTAGTTCGTTTTTTGGGAAAGAGAACAGTAACCTTCGGAGCTCTTAATTAAGAGCAATGACCACAGTCTATTATTCCTTTCTGTTCCTCCATGTGGAAAAATCATTATATGGCATTCCTAGGGGACTTGGGCTTCATAAGGGAGGCTTCCTGAAGGTCTCTCTTCACAACTGGTTGCAGCAGGACCACACCTAGACGTCAAAGGAAATGGAGTTCATGTAGGAGAGGACATGTATCTATTTTATAAAAGCAAGAGTCTCAGGCTTAGAAATGACCTTGAAAGCCATTGAGTCAATATCACCTGGGAGCTTGCTAGAAACGCAGAAGAGAGCAGTCTCCACTCCAAGTGAACTGAACCAGTATCGGCATTTAAACAAGACCTTCCCTCAGTGGCCCTCCACAACACCATGACGTACAGACATCTGTATGACACACAGACATACAGAATACTTCTAGCAACAGAGAATGTACTTTACGCAAAACAGCCCATTCCATAATCCATCTGGGGGTAGCTTTGATCTGGGAAAAGTTATTCTTTGTATGGGGCTATACATTGGTCCTAGCCCAACTCTTTGGGGGTCACATTGAATAAATCTAGCCTGTCTTCCCAACGATAACTCTTGAGATCAATAGGTAAGTCTCACAGTCCCAAGTTTCTCCAAGCAAAAATTCTCCAGTTCTCCAATCATTCTTCTCATGACATGGTTCAGTTTCTACCCATATCCTAGGAGTCTTTTCCAAATATACTCTAGTTTTTATATTGTTCCCACTCTCGATGTTGGATTTCAGAAATGCACATAACACTGCAGATGTGACCTGGAAAATGACAAAAATGGAATGATGGCCTCCAACATTCTAGACCCTACATCTATTAATATGATCTGGGGCTAGAACTATCTTTTGGAGTAACTGCTAAATTCTACTCATGCATTTCTGAAAACATGTTTGGTGTCTTCTGTGCCTGTGCCCTTGGGCTGAAGAACAGGACCTGACATTTACCTTTGTTATCACTCATCTGATTAGACTCACATCACATCTCATCTCACACATAAAGATGGTTTTAACCAGATTCTATCATTCAATACTTGTGACTTTAGGAGTCCAATAATATGGTCTCAGCTTTGTCTGTTCATTCATCTACCCCCTCAACAAATACTTTTTTGAGTATCTCCTTGGGCTCTAGGCCCTGGGGAGACAGAAGAGAACAAGACGTCCTGGGCCTCTGTCCTCATGGGGTCTCACTGCTTTGAAGAAGCAGTATTTCCTATACCTAGGAGGGTGCTACAATCAAAAGGAATGAAATCTTGCTTGCCATTTGCAACTACGTGGATGGAACTAGAGGGTATTATGCTAAGCAAAGTTAGTCATATGACTTCACTCATATGTGGAATTTAGACACAAAACAAATGAACATAGGGGAAGGGAAGCAAAAATAATGTAAAAACAGAGAGGGAGATAAACCATAAGAGACTCTTAAATACAGAGAACAAACTGAGGGTTGCTGGAGAGGTTTTGGGTGGGGGATGGGCTAAATGGGTGATGGGCATTAAGGAGGACACTCTTGGGATGAGCACCAGGTGTGATAGATAGGGAATGAGTCACTAAATTGTATTCCTGAAAGCATTATACTATATGTTAACTAACTTGGATTTGAATTAAAAAGAAAAAAAGAAACTATTTTTATACTGACTTATAATAAAGAAGCATGGATTAAAGGAATTGAAAATATTCCTTATGTGAAGTTGTTATATCCAGATTTTAATATCACCCCCAAAAACCAGAGACCGCCAGGGAGACCGAGTCATGCATGCAAAAGCAAAGGGCTTTATTACTACGGGCTTATAAGCACAGGCTCACAGACTCCACCAACACACTGGATCCACGGGAGCGAGCTCTGAGCGTGGCGGGGTAGGAGCTTTTATGAGTTTGGGAAGGGGGAGTTACAGGAAATGGGGACACAGGTATATTGCCAGCAGGTTTAACCATTCATTGATACTTTTGGTGGGGGCCAATCACAACACCTAGAGTATTGACCAATCACAGAGTGGGCCCAGGACCCTCACGTAGGACGTGACTAGTCTTAACCTCCATCTTTAGGCCCGCCCCCAGAAATGTTAATGGTGTTAACTGGCCTTCAAGGTCATAGGGGAAACCTGAATCAGACATGAGTCCTTACAAAGTATACAAAAATAGAAGGGTAAATAGTAGATACTGGAATAAAAAGTGCTGTTAAGAAAAAAAGAAAAAAGATACAGTTACATTTATCTTGACAGCTGGTTCCTGGAGGGAAATGCCTATCCAGAGCTTTCCAGGCCTGGCTCTACCTTAGAATTATCTGGAGATCTTTAAAAAATATATACGAAATTTTTATCCAAGGCCAACTGAATTGGAAAGTTTGGTTGTGCGAGGGACCAGGTTATCAGTATTTTAAACATGCCTGGGATGGCTCTAACGTGCTGCGAGGTCTGAGAACTACTGCTCTCCGTGGGTTCTCAGAAGCATAGCTGTGGGCTCTGCTGACTGACTGCTGCCCACGCTGGGTGGAGGCAGGCTTCAGCTGCGGGGGGGGGAGGGGTGGCCATTGCAGGACCCGGTGACTGGCACAGTCTGCTGCAGTTTGAGAGTGTGAGAGAGTGTGCTGGCAGGTCTGCTAAAGCAAGGCTGTGGTAGAAGCCTCCCCAGCTTCCTCCGCTAGCAGTCAGTCCTTCTGCACGTTCGCGTGGGATGCAAGTTTGCTCTCTAGATCGCGCTTCCTTTGCAGGATGTATGTGTGTACCCTTTCTGGTACCTTTCTGGGTGCCCACCAACCATAACATTTTGTGTTTTCCTGACATTTGTTGGAAGCCACGTAGGAAATGAGAAGCAAGTGTTGTGTACTTCCTGAAATGGGAGACTTTTTACAACTATTAACACCATTCAGATTTTAAATCTCTGAATAACAAAATAATGTCTGAGACAAAGGCCAGCACAGATGATATGATATCGCTTAGGTTCGTATAATTAGAATGAGACATCTGCCGTATATTTTTCTCTGACATCAATCGTAAGTTGCTAATCAGTCAATTGAAAAAAAAAAAAAAACTGGCACACACAGCGACTCAGTGTTATCTTGTCTGCAGGAGTGATTCTGTTTATTTCGGGGGTTCTCTGGCGGTTAGGAACTTGCCCATCTGCGGGCCGGGCCGCAGGCCTGGCCTCGCCGGCCCCAGAAGGAGACACTCCCCTCCAGCCTCTGTGCAATTACCGGCCATGAAGGGCACTGTGGTTGGCTGCAGAGCCAAGGGTAAGCAATTCTCTCACAAACATCCTGGAAACAGACTGCTGCGCCCCGCCTGACATGTTTTATAAGGTGTCCTGTATAGAAAACACACAAAATCACAGAATTCTTTTCCAGGAGCATTCCTCGGGGTTAAGGGAATGCCTCGTAGGTACTGCTTTCTGATCAAACCTTCTGCTTCTCTTAGAACACTCCAGTGGCGGCAGGTAAGCCCAGAGGGTCCGCAGGGAAGCGTCTACTCTCTGATTTACTGATTTATTCTGAGTATTGTGAACCCCCAAGCCTTAGATGCTGCCGATGCTATTGCTGGTTGTGGCATGAAACGGTCACTAGGGTAAAGTGGTATGTTTGCATCCTGGGAGTGGACAGCAAACCCACTAGAATAGAAGATTTCAGAAGTTTTATGTTTTAAATCCCATACTTTAAAACTTGTTTTTAGTGAGTTCTAGAATGTCCATAGTATAATGGGTAGAGCATACTTACAAATGATAAATAAATTTGATTTACATATGCATAGATGCAACATGCTAAACACTTTTTTAATAGATTATACATATGGTAAAAACAAACAAACACGTGAGACCTGAGGTAAACAACTCTGTTAATGAATTCCTGCTAGACTTCTAGTTCTTTCTCCCTCATGGTCTATCCCTTAGCAGTTTTGCTGAAGGGAAAAAGGCAGAGACAGAATCAGCAATGTTTACAGCTAGGAAAGATTTTTCCTTACATTTCTTTGTTGTCTCAAACTTGAAATGGTAAGACTGTAGTCATAATATATGTCTTTCCCTTTGTTGGACTTTAGAGGAGCACACCTATAAGATCTGTTTTAAAAATTAAGATCTATTGGATAAAAAGGAAGCCTTACTCAGATTGTTTACTGTACTTTTGCTAAAGTCATTCCAGCCAAGCTTTAAAAAAAAAAATTAATAGAGCAGGTAATTTAAACATCTACCTGTACCTTATTTAAACATTTACTAGTCCCTCTTCCTGTTGTCCCTGATCAAACATGAGTGCTTACTTCTCCCCTGATGTGGAGCATCATTACTGAGCAGGTCCCTTGTAGTGTGGCCATATTGGCTTGGTTGCTTTTTCTTCAGAAGGGACCAGTGTAATTGGTAGGCTAGATAAGCTTTGACTCTAAAAGATAGGATCTTTCATCTTTCTGTCCCTGCCACCTTGCACAGTGCTCAATGAATGGTTGTTCTATTTGTTTGTTTATTTGTTTGTTTGTTTTTAATATATTTTATTGCCAAATTGGCTTACATACAATACCCGGTGCTCATCCCAAGTGCCCTCCTTCATGTCCATCACCCATTTTCCCCTCTCCACCCACCCCCCACCTCATCCATCTTCATTTTATTCTCTGTATTTAAGAGTCTCTTGTGGTTTGCCTCCCTCCCTCACTGTTTGTATCTATTTTTCCCTCTCCCCTCCCCCATGGCCTCCTGTTAAGTTTCTCAAGATCCACATATAAGTGAAACCATATGATATCTGTCCTCTAACTGATTTATTTCACTCAGTGCAATACCTTCCAGTTCCATCCATGTTGCTGCAAATTGCATGATTTAATTCTTTCTCATTGCCATGTAGTACTCCATTGTATATATATACCACATCTTCTTGATCCATTCATCAGCTGATGGACATTTAGACTCTTACCATGATTTGCCTATTGTTGACAGTGCCGCTATGAACATTGGGGTCCATGTGCCCCTATGAATCAGCACTCCTGTATCCCTTGGGTAAATTCTTAGCAGTGCTATTATTGGGTCATAGGGAAGCTCTATTTTTAATTTTTTGAGGAAACGCCACACTGTTTTCCAGAGTGACTGCACCAGTTTGCATTTAATGAATGATTATTGAATTGAATTAATTAGGAGAGGCAGTCATTTAAGTCAAAGGAATGACTCTGGAAATGTGGAATATCAGACAGTATCAGGAGTTGTGAGGTGATCTCTGGGGGTTAATATTTCTCAGTGCTACAGGGTAGTGGTTTAATCTGTTACAAAGAGTCCAGTGATCACACCTGGATAGAGGTGACTGAGTGGTGGGTGAGGAACGGCCCAGTATGGGGAGTGCTCATCAGGAGTGTGTGAGAGGAAGACCCTAGACCTCATAGAAAATGAAAGTAGTCAGTGTCATTCTCCATGACAGAATATTAGCTGCCAAGTGTGGAGGTGCCCCAAAACCTGGAACTGTGACAGACACAGAACCCAGGGGCCTTCGGGAAGCCTCAGGAGCGGTACGGTGGGCCCGTGTCTTAGTTTGGGCTCCTATGTACATTACCATTGGCTGGGTGGATTAAACAGCAGCCCTTTAGGGGTGCTGGGGTGGCTCAGTTGGTTGAGTGCCTGACTGTGGCTCAGGTCATGATCTCTAGATTTGTGAGTTCAAGCCCTGCATCTGGCTCTGTGCTGTCAGCTCGGAGCCCTAAGACTGCTTCAGATTCTGTGTCTCCCTATCTCTCTGCCCCTCCCTCGCTCACGCTTTGTCTCCCTCTCTCCCTCTTTCTCTCTCTAAGAAACATGAAATAAAATAAACATTAAAGAAATTAAACAACAGCTCTTTATCTCACAGGTCTGGAGGCTGGGAAATTTGAGACCAGGGTGCCAGCATGGTTGGACTCTGGTGAGAGCTCTCTTCCTGGCTTGCAGATGGCCTCCTCCTTGTTGTATCTTTTTTTTTCTTTAAAAATGTTTAAAATGTTTATTTATTTTGAGAGAGAGAGACAGAGTGTGAGTAGCGAAGAAGCAGAGAGAGACGGAGACACAGAATCTGAAGCAGGTTCCAGGCTCTGAGCTGTCAGCACAGAGCCAGATGTGGGCTTGAACTCATGAACTGTGAGATCATGACCTGACCTGAAACCAAGTCAGATGCTCAACTGACTAAGCCACCTTATTAGCTATTATTACCCAGGGAGGTGGGAGCAAACAGATACTTTATTATGTGGAAGCCAAGCTCTGCGCTTGGGTCCACACTGACCACCCAACTTAACCAGGACGGCATTGACCAGTGGCCTCAGACTTGGCAGCAAATGACCTGAAACCAGGCTAGGTGCCTATGGATGTGTCTACCCCCATTATATCCAGTCTCCTGTACAGAGCATTAGGAGTCCTCTGCCCCCCTGGCCTACCTGGTATTTCCTGCCTCTCTCAACTGCTGCCTTTTCTCAGCATCTCTCTTTGCCGCTCATTTTCTCCCTTCTCATTCTTTGGTGGCCAAAGAGCTGTATTCCCTCCTCAGGATACATGACCGGGACTAGCTGCTGTCACGGGGCTGATACCCAGCCTGGTTCTTCCTCTGCTTCAATCCTGAAAGTGGGAATCTGCAGAGATGCCCCTGGAACAGGAGTTGCTTGGGAGAAAGAACCTCTTCCGGGGCAGGAAGTCCAGAGGACACTGTAGTCTTTTTAGCTCCCACATTCTGTTTAGGTTGGTTTCCCTTTTTCTTCCAGGTTTATCAAATTCTATACTCCTTTTAAGCACAAATATTTTATAATGCTCAGGTGAGTCTCCACGAATGAAATGCAGAAATAAAAACCATCTGTTCGTATGCTTACCTTCAAAAAACTAACTTAATGCCTTAACTATATTATATAAAGTAGAACTAAAGAGAGTGCTGTATTATGAAATAATAGACATCTCAATATGTAGATGCTCAGGTAGGAATCTGTTAGAAGACACAGTATTTGTCAGCTTGTGCTTCCAGGCAGAGAATCTTGAATACAACAGGCACAAATGCAAACGATGGGAAGTGTGGCCATTGGCGATGTGATGGTCCAAAATGGTGGACAACTCCTGGGAAAGTTCCAAATAAATCAAAGTTGAATTTTGCCTGGCTGTACCTGAGAACCACTGCTCTAGGCTGTTTCAGGAAAGCATCATGTAAATGATAAAATATTTACACGTGCCCATTAGTCTGTCTGACTCCAAAGGACTCAGTTAGAAACAGAGGCCAGGAAAGCTGCGTCACTCAGAAAGAATCAAGTGGATGGGGTGCCTGGGTTGCTTAGTTGGCTAAGTGCCTGACTCTTGATTTTGGCTCAGGTCATGATCTCAGGGTTGGAGATCGAGCCCTGCATCAGGCTCTGCGCTGGATGCAGATTCTCTTTCTCCCTCTCCCTCTCCCTCTACCATTCCCCACTCAAGTGCTCACACTCACTCTAAAAATAAATAAATAAATAAATAAATAAATAAATAAATAAATAAAAAAAATTATAATTATAGCTGTAAAAAAATCAAAAGGAGTCAGATAGACTTTCCAACTTTGGCTCTACCACCTACTTTGGTGTGACCCTGAGGAGGTTATTAACCTTTCTAACCCTCGATTTCCTCATCTGTAAAATAAGCATAAAATACCCACCAAATACAGTTACTATGAAAATCAAATGGAATAATGTGTAGAGAGCCCTCTATAGAGTATAGAGACCTCTCAATAAAGGATTTGCATGGGTAAGCAAGAAATGGTGTGGGGAGGGAAAAATCTTTTTCCTTCACATATCTTAGGTTCTCTGACTGGCAAAAGACAGATTAGCAAGAGAGAAACAAACACAAGTTTATTAACCTGTGCATTGCATATGCACACTGGGGAGTCCCCAGCAATGAGTCAAACTAAGAGGTGGTTAGAACTTGGGCTCCTATACTATCTCAGGCTAAACAAAAGAAAAGGGTTTTGGGGCTTTGCCAGGGGAGACAAATTATGGGAAGGTGACCAGGGAAACTGTGGTAATAAGAGTTGCTTAGTAAGGCTTATTATGCAGATTCAAGTCACTGCCTTCTAGTCAGTAAGAGTTGTTGAGTTCTCTTCCTGGAGACGGAGACGTCTTTCACAAATGGAAATTTTCTTTATGAAAGGAAAACTTATGCCCTGTTTTAGAACTTTTCCTGCATCTGCTGCTTCTCAATGGCCTTAGCTCAAAATAATTCAGATGCCACAGAGGCATATTTTGGTACCTTTCAATAGTCAGCAACATTCACATCAAAGCTCTTCAGATGGTCCTCGCTTCCAAAGGAGTGA
Organism: Suricata suricatta; assembly: GCF_006229205.1. Taxonomy (NCBI): domain Eukaryota; kingdom Metazoa; phylum Chordata; class Mammalia; order Carnivora; family Herpestidae; genus Suricata; species Suricata suricatta. Next base: position 135,976,462 of record NC_043700.1, read on the forward strand.
TGTTCAGTGTCTACCCCACCCTGGGAAATAAGCCCAGGAGAAGGACAAGTCCAGCTAGGGAGCTGGTTTTTCTTTTCTTTGCCCTCTGGGAACCAGGCTCACTGACTAACAGGGCTCAGTGGATCTCCAGCAGTTCTTGGGGGGAGGCTGGAAAGTCACCTACCACCCTGCTGAATCAGGATCCCTGGGAAATGCCACCGCTGTGGGTGGCAAATGAAAATGTGCTTCTGGCCTGTGATGGAGCTGGAGTGGTGCAAGTCAAGAAGGAGCCAGGATCTTGGTGGTGTCAAGTTAACCAGAGCCTGATTTCCTAGGACCCACACAAACCATTAGACATTTATGCTTCGGACATATTTTTGCTTTTGAAAGTTCCATCTTCTGACCTAGCCAATTGTGCGAGGCACTATTCAAATCAACTTCATTCTGAGTTGTATCCAGTTTATAGATTCTCTCGACAAATAAGGGACTCTTTTAAGGGGTTTATTTTTGGAAAAAGTGCACCCACAGGAGCAGGGCCAGGGGAGGGGCAGAGAGAGGTGGGGACAGAATAACTGAAGCAGGCAACGTGCTGACAGCAGAGAGCTCAACGCGAGCTCGGACCCATGAACCCTGAGATCATGACCTGAGCTAAAGATGGACGCTTAACCACTCAGGCATCCTTCTCTCAGCAAAAATTCAATGAGTAACCACTGTGAGTAAGGAATAAAGCAGTAAGCAGTGAAAGCAGAAATCTATTCCTTTTACTTAATCTTTTAAATAGACTATAAATTTTACTTATTCATTTTACTTATCTCTGTATCTATTTGGTGCCCAGCTCAGAGCGTTGGTAGTGTTGTGCTGAGAGACACAGAGACCAACTGAGACCACTGAAGCCGAGTCAAGGGAGTCTTTATTACTGGCTGGGACCACACAGCATTAACACAGAACTTGAAATGTGTGGCCCCAAAGACTTAGGGCTTTTTATAATGAGCAAGCAAGTACGTGGGCAGTACAGAAGCAGAATTGAGCAGTTATTGTAAAAAGGCTACAAAGTGATAAAGAGAGCAGCCCTTGTCCTGGGGTGTAGGAAAACAAAGTAGGAAAACTTTGTCATTCTGAAGGCAAAGTTTAGGGTCGTAGGAGGTCTCAAAGGAATAGCTATTACCTCAAGGACAGAGTATGCCAGCTGCGTCATAAATAACCATTAACAGGGACCATTAGCCCTTATCTTTTTACTTGTTTGTTTGTTTGTTTCTTGCACCTGAGGATAGTTATGTAGCCCTCCAAGTGTAGACCCAGAAGGTAAACTCTAGGTCAAGATGGAAGGACTGAGGCCAAATTCATGTGCAACAGCAATAACAGTAAAAGCTAAAAACATATGGGGCCGTCAGTGTTCCAAGCACTATTTTAAGTGCTTCATATATGTTATGTATACTTCATATATACTCATTCAAATTTTATAACCACTCTTGAAATAGCTTTTTACATTTCCTGGAAAACGAGGTATCAAGAGGTTAAATAATTTGCCCGTGTCACATAGCCAGCAAGTTTGAAGTCAGGATTTGAGACTCAGCCTGCTCTGTGACCTCTGTGCTGCACCCCAGTTGGTGTTGCATAAAGACTGGTGAGACGTCATCGATGAATGTACATACCCATGTTTATCTATACGAGTAAAAATTTCTCTTGTGTTTCAGCACCTCGACATGGTCCAGTGTGTGAGTCTTCTCATCTTTCTCCATGGAGTTCTTGCATTTCAGACAGTGAGTAGCCACTGTGGTTTCCCCATTTCTTCCCTTTCCAGGGTTTCTAAATTTACCAGCAGAGCCCAAAGTCACGCATGGCTAGGTCTACATGACATCCAGACTCTAATACTCTAGACATAAAATTAACCTTGGCAATTGTTTTTCTCCATTCTTATGGGTTTCTATATTGATGAGAGAAAAACTCTCTAAAGATCTAATGCAATCTCATTTAATCTAAATGTAGATCTAAAGATCTAAATGCAAGGAGGCCATTTTAGATTTCTTTCTAAGTCAACATGACTGTATATCAAGTTGTTCAAACAAAAGCCTGATTGATGGCTTTTGTGATAAACACATTGTACATCTGCTTTGTGAATGAGTAGCCTAAAGGGAACCATTTCATCCTTGATCAGTGTTCCTATCTTTGCATTCCTTTATGATAAAATTCGTGATTCCTGCCTCCATGCCAATCTATAATCTTTTGAGCTTCAACAGGATGTGCAGAAGTAATCCTGTAAAAACTGTTTATTCTCTGGAACACTTACCTCCTTGTGAAGGGAGTGTTCCCCATGCTCAAATAAAAGTCTCTTTCTTAGTTTTAGAGATTCCAAAAGGCTTTGTTCATTTTGCATTGACAATTTTCATTCCCTCTTTCAAGAAAGGATATACATTTGTTTTTGGTAAAGTGAGGGTGATTAAATATAACTTAGGAAAGTAGATTTTCAGAAATGATGTTGAAGTTACTAACTTCCTCTTAAGGTGCAGAGAGAGAGAGTCTAAATTAGATGAGGAGAAAAAGCCCTTCTGTTCAAAAATGCCTCCACAGTACATTCTACTTAGGAAAATATTTAAGTTTAAATTTTTGTTTGACGATGCAGAGGGAAAAGACCGTAGGTACAGAGGGAGACTCTGATTTAGAGTCTTCAACATGCTATACCGTCTACCTGAAATATTTTCCTCCTCCCCCATAAAGCCCCCCCCCCAATTGCTAGTCATTCCTGACAGCAGAACTTAAGTCATCCTTCCCTGTCCATCCTTCGCCATGCTCACCTAAAGTCAGAGCATCCGGATATGCCCAGGTCACTTCCTGTAGGTCTTTGGGCAGCCCTGACTGAATAATTCAGAGTGCATTTGGCTGTTTGAGGTTTGTTGTCCCTACTAGAACTTAATTCCCCAAGCACAGGGACTCCATCTGCCTTTTTTGTGCTATGACCCAGTGTCTGGCACAAGGTAGTTGCTTGGTAAATACAGGAGGCATGAATGCTGAATGACCTTTCCATTTTCAATGATTGTGTCCAAGGACTTTGTGAGCAAGTATGAGTCCTCTTTCTGTGCCTCAGTCTGTCCTCAATAGAAGCACTCCCAGAAGCACTGGCCTTTTAAGGCCCATTATCACAGCGGGATTAGACATCTTCTGAAACCAGAAGAACCGGGTGCAAGTCCCCAAGCGTCACTCATCACTCACTAGGTCTGTGTCACCTGGGATAAGCCTCCAAGTCTCATCACTTATAAAACAGTTGTTATAAGAATTAGACATGTTAAGACCCATGAAAGTGCTCTATACATTTCCAAGACACTTCATAAATATGGCTTTTTGTGGATGTTCTGACTGGCATAAATCCAGGCCTGTTCAAAGACCAAAGCTCCCAGGGTGGAGTTTTAGGTAACTTGCAGGTGGGTAGGCTAAAAACTGGGTGACTCAAAAGGGTCTTCTCAGTGCCCCCAAATCACACTGAATTGGTAGCCATTAGCACATAATGCTCGTCTCAAAGAAAACATCCTAAGAACAAAGGCACCATAAAGAAAAATTGTGAGAGACTTTGCAATTTGGGAGTGCTCTGGCTAGTTAGTGCATTTACTTAGTTTTCTTTGCCTATTTGGGAACTCTGGAAGAAATAGAAGCTAACTTGTACAACATTGATAGTAATGTAATTAAATCCTATGTATAGAAATGCAGGGGTACCTGGGTGGCTCAGTCGGTTGAGTGTTCGACTCTTGGTTTCAGCTTAGGTTATGATCTCATGGTTCGGGGGTTGGAGCTCCGCATTGGGCTCTGCACTGTCAGTGCAGGGACTTCTCTCTTTCTCTCTCTGCCCCTCCCTTGCTTGCTCTCCCTCTCTCTCTCTCTCTCTCAAAATAAATAAATAAACATTAAAAATTTTAAAAAGAAATGCAATTTGTTTGGTGGGATGCAACTGATTATTGCCTTGTCATTATTGACCAGTTTTGCCAGTTTTGCCTTATTCGTGAATTCATTTCCACATTCCATTTGAGTATATGTGTTGTCCTTTGTGTTGTCTTCTTAAACTGTTGTAATATCTTTCCAGTTTCCATATTAATTAATGAGTTAAATATAATTCTTTACACTTGTTCCTTCCATGTTTGTATAAAAAACATGATTATATTATCTTTTTAAAAAATATGGCAGGGGTGCCTGGGTGGCTCAGTCACTTAAAGATATAACTCTTGATTTCGGCTCAGGTCATGATTTGCTGGTTTATGGGATTGAGCCTCAAGTCAGGCTTTGTGCTAACAGCATGGGATCTGCTTGGGATTCTCTCTCTCCCTCTCTTTCTGCTCTTCCCTCACTCGTTCATATGCATTCTCTCTCCCTCTCTCTCTTTCAAAATAAATAAACTTAAAAAAATATTTGGTACATAGTATAATAAGACACAGATCCCTCTCCTTTCTGATAGTTGAAGATATGAGTTAAATGGTGGGAAAGTTAGAACTGGATAACTCAGTCTTTTCTGTTTCATGGATTCTCTCACTAAACCCTTGTTAATGTCAAGGCTGAACTTGGCACTTCATTCTAGTCATACCAGAAGATTCAACAGGATGTGCTTTGGGAACACCATAAGCGTGTGGGGAGGCGCGAGGGCTATCCGACATGTCCCATGCCATAGTCTTTACCTCTTTTGGTCATTGTACCTCTTTGGGAATCTGTAAAAACCTCCATATGTACATTTTGCATAAAACTTCATGCAGACCCTTTAGAAATCCATGGACTTCTGGGATTCAGGACTGCTGCCCCATGGGAAGCCAGCTGCTGTCCACTTCCCTGCATGTGAGACATACAGAAATGTTCATCTCAAGCCCTCTCTCACTGTGTCAGCTGACAGATCAGGTGCTGGCTTCCTGGCCTCCAGCTAACATTCTGGGGAGCATCACAAAATTGGCTTCCTCACTCTCTTTAAATATCAAAAGTGGAGTATCTTAGAGCAGTCTGGCAGATGGAGTTTCTGCATGAGATTTCTTTCATTCCAACTTGTGAGGAAGATGAGGGAGAAAGGAAGCAAGGGAGAAAGAAAGGAATTGAGGGAGAGAGAAGCAAGAGGCAGCAATGGAGCCACCATTGCTGTTGCCTTTCTAGTGACGCTAGACATCAGGGCAATGGCAATATATTAAATATTATTGTTGCTTTGCCCTCCTAGGTCCCCAATGAACTCAGAAAACAGGAGATTTCAATGTCACTCTCAATTGAAATGTCTTCCCAATTTCTTGTTCTTTACATAAACTGCCTGCAATATCTATATTCTTTTCCCATTTATATGTAATGGACATTTTATATTTATGAAGTAAAAGATAAATTATTTATATTTATTGTATAAATGTCATTGTACTGCTTTCTTTCCTTTTTAAAAATCATAGCCATTTGGAATGGCTTCTGCTTTCATCTCTGGCACTGAATATGAAGCATTTATAGTATCAAGTTGCATGATTTCCTCTGAGAAAAAGAGCTCCAGTTATTACGTGTTTTCTCCTGGTTTGTACTTTTGCTTCATTTCCTTCTCCCCTCAATACACAGACACCTTCTTTGCTGCTTTTAAATAGCTTCCAGCCACCACCACATTCCTAGACTAACAGCTTTAGGTTCTGGATTGCCCGTGCTTGCAACTGGGACCCCTCAGTGACCGCGTAGCCATAGCCTCACTGAATATTAGAGTCTAAAAAGAGCTTGGAAATAATATTTCCCATCTTTCTGCTCCCAGCAACTCCTTTTTAGGCCTTTTAGCTACAACCAAATCTCTGTCTCCCAGAGCTCTGATGCTTTAAGAATTCTGTCTGCCAACTGCCTGCCAAATCCAATATTCATTTTCTTCACTCTCCTTAATCAAATAAGCCCTTTGTGGACATGTTCTATTTGGTCACTGGGAATGGCCTCAGAGGGTTCATCAATTATGTCCCATAAGTTTCGGGGTCAATCCTTAGCCAGAGCTGCTGACTCGCAGGAGACCAAATAAAGACACACAAAACACGGAATGGAATGTGACGCATGGTGACAACGCCTCTCCCCACCTTCCTCTACTATCACAAACCAACACACTGTTTGACTTTGAACTTCAGCTTTGCAGGGCAGGGGCACATGGACCCAACCCTGAACACTCTCCTGGGGCTATCACAGGATTGCAGTGTGTAGGTGGTGTTTATAGAGATCCTAAGTTATCAATAAAATACAAAGTATGTTTAGTATGCTCTAGTTAAGATAGCCTGGAAACGTGACACCCTTACAGACATTTACAAACACATTAAAAAATGTCTAAATATTGGTGCTTATGAGAGCCTATAAACTAGGGGTTCTAAGCTGGCTCAGTCAGAAGAGCATTTGACTCTTGATCTTGGGGTTGTGAGTTTGAGCCCCACATTGAGGATAGAGATTATCTAAATAAATAAACTTAAAAAAAAATAAGAGTCTGTAATCTAAAGTCATTTTTGGTTGCTTCATTTCCTGAGTGCAGAGACAGGCATTTAAAAAAATGTTTTCAATGTTTATTTTTGAGAAAGAGTGAGCGAAAATATGCAGGGGAGGGGCAGAGAGAAAGGAAGACACAGAATCTGAAGCAAGCTCTACGCTATCAGCATAGACCCTGATGCGGGGCTTGAACCCACGAACCGGGAGATCATGACCTGAGCCGAAGTCAGGTGCTTAACTGACTGAGCCACCCAGGCACCCCTAGAGATAGGCATTTTTATACCTTACATTGAAAGTATGAATGGAATATTCTACCCCTTGTTAGGATAAGATGCCCTAAGCTTTTCAGACATTACTGATTCCGGCAGGATGGGAGCATGTTTCTTCCTTTAGGTTAAATAGTATGTGCACTATACACTTTCATTGCCATTCACATCTTCTTTGAAGTTATTTTTGATTCTTAAAATTCACTATAAAGTTATTTTGAAAATTCTTGCTTTCTATATGCACATTTCTATCAAGACAAAACCACAACACTGGCCTTCCTTAGCTATTAGCAAAAATAGATCACTGTTCTTCCTACCTAAAAAAAGTAAAACAAACATTGTATTTTTTTCTTCAATATTTATTCATTTTTGAGAGAGAGAGGGAGAGAGAGAGAGAGAGAGAGCAGGAGCAGAGAAGGGGCAGAGAGAGAGGGAGACACCGAATCCAAAGCAGGCTCCAGGCTCTGAGCTGTCAGCACAGAGCCTGACACAGGGCTCGAAGTCAAAAACTGTGAGATCATGACCTGAGCTGAAGTCAGAAGCTTAACCAACTGAGTCACCCAAGCACCCCCAAATAACCTATTTTTAAACACTGCTGTAGGCCCCCCTACCTCTCTGTGGGGGGTTACTTCCAAGACCCACCCCCAATTGATGCCTGAAACTGTGAACGGTATGGAATCCTATATATAGGGTCCTAATAAAATAGGAAAATTATAACAATATATGTAATAAAAGGTATGTGAATGTGGCCTCCTCTGTCTCTCTCATCTTTCTTCTTGTGATGACATGAAATGATAAAACGTCTATGGGCTGAGTTGAAGTGAGGTGAGTCACGTGGGGTTAGGCTGTTGAGCCCTGACATTCCTCAGATCAGCTGCTGCCTGACCACGACTGACCGCAGGTAATGGAAGCTGTGGAAGGTGAAGCCGTGGATACGGGGGACTACTGTAATTGTATTTAATTAGTAGAAGCCAAAATCACCACTAAAGGCATTTCAGTAGACACTTGTCACTCAAGAACAGCCTGGTGAAAACAAAGGGGTGATGGTATCAACATCCTTGATGCGTGTCTTCTGCAATCAAGAACACATCTTAGCTGCTTCTAGCTTTATCATTTAAATAACGAGTTGAATCTGCTTCTTGTTTTGCAAGTCTTGGAGCAGTGCCCGACTGCAGCCATGTAATTTTAATCTGAAACTATAGCCACCGAGTGCTGCTCCAAGGACCAGCACTTTAGGCAGTTCCGTGGTATATCACAAGAACAAATTACTTACATTCTACTTTATTCACACAGTAAATTTAAATCATTGGGCTAAAGAAGCTCTTCAAGGGCTGTCACCACCAATTCACAGTTTTTGCTCGAAGGACAGTGTAGCAAGAGTCCAGAAATAACCAGAGTAGAAATTCTTCTCCACTTTGAAATAATATTCTGAAGTAGGAAACACATTATGATTTGAGAAGTGTTGGCTTGGTGGAGCCACTTCTAACTCTGTTTCCTTCTCTCTACTTAGCACTTTTATAGGGATTATAGCAGAGGATACCTGAAAGATGGTGGAGTTTTTAAAAAAAGGATTTAATTGGGGCAATTTTAAGAAGAGGGATAATTTCAGGCACACCGCATTCTTCTCCCGTTCAAAGGAAGCTTTACTCTCTCTCACACACATGCTGTTTGACCAAACTTGAAAGATTACCTACCTGAAATTCACTAGGAAACTGGCCTCTGAATCCACTCTGTGATATTATCATTATGTTTTCTTTCGTTTTTGAAGTTTATTTATTTACTTTGAGAGAGGGAGAGGGGAAAGAGCATAAGCACTTGTGAGCCAGGGAGGGGCAGAGAAACAAAGAGGGGGAGACAGAGAGAGAGAGAGAGAGAGAGAGAGAGAGGGGGGGGGGGGGGGAGAGAGAGAGAGAGAGAAAGAATCCCAAGCAGGCTCTACAACAGAACCCAATGCAGGGCTCGATCTCACGAACCATGAAATCATGACCTGAGCCCAAATCAAGAGTCAGATGCTTATCTAACTGAGCCACCCAGGCGCTCCACATTATGTTTTCAATGTTCATAAAGTCAGAACATTAATAATCACCTTCAGCACCATACACTCTGCTTATTTTGGTTTTGTTTTCCAGTCGATCTCTCTTACCAGCCATATAAAATGTTTTCTCCTTTTCTAGCATTTTGTGGAACACTTTTCAAAGTTTTTAACATATACTGCTAGAGAATGTCCCATTTTCCTGCTCTTCTAATTACACATATGGATGTGACCTAATTGTCTACTAGTAAGGTCTAAAAATATACTGAACTGAGTTTCCAAGTCACATTTGCCAAAACCAGATGAGTTATGTCTTTAAGTTACTTTAAAATATTTTAAAATATGTGAAAACACATTACCTGGCAATTTTCACAACTGTTATAGAAACTTCTAGATGCATTTACAAAGTGGCCATAGACAGTAGGTGAGCATCAAGGTTGAATATTCAGCTGAGGCCAGTAATAAAGTCAGACCAAAGAACTCTTAAGCACAAATTATCCAATTTTTATAGGCAAGAATATTTTTCTTTGTATTCATTCAAATTTTTACACTTTTGTATGGCCTGCCTCTGGTCAAAAACATCTAGGATGTTCTCAGGATTAAGGTCAACTTTGCAAAGTATCTGGGAGGGTAGTTACCTCAGCTGTTCAGACACTGGATTTTTTTCTTTCTTCTTTTTATTTTTTATTTTTTTAATTTTTGCGAGAGAAAGAGAGAGACAGCATTAACAGGGGAGGGTCAGAGAGAGAGGAAGACACAGTTTCAAAGAAAGGCTCCAGGCTCTGAGCTAGCTGTCAGCACAGAGCCCGATGCGGGGCTCTAACCCACGAACCGCGAGATCTGACCTGAGCCGAAGTCGGACGCTTAACCGGCTGAGCCACCCAGGCGCCCCTGGACACTGGATTTAAGATTCATTGCAGCTTTGCCACTTTGTGTGAGAACAGTGGTTAAAGTTAACTCATGAGTCTATGGCCAAAGCAGCGTTCAAACGTTAGTGGTATTATCTGTGAAGTGTGGTTTCCGTAGTTCCTGAGTTTATCACTTTCCAGGACCGCTGTAACAAATCACCACAGAGATGGTGACTTAAAACAATAGAGATTTACTCTCTCAGAGGCCAGGAGTGAGAAATCGAGGTGTCAGCAGGGCTACGCTCTCTCCTGCGGCTTCAGGGCAACTCCTTCCTTGTTCCTTTCCAGCTACTGGTGGCTCCTACGGTCCTTTGACTTGACTAGTGCCAGCATATTCCAGTCTCTGCCTCCATCGTCACAGGGCCTTCTCCCTGTTTCTCAGTGTCTGAAAACCCTCTCATTGGATTAAATACACGATGAACTCATCTCAGGATCCTCAACTTAACTTTATGTGCAAAGGGCCTATTTCCAAATAAGGTCACATTCACAAATACTAAGGGTTAGAAATCGCACATGTCTTTTTCAGGGAACCAGTTCAACCAACTCACCCTTCTCATGGACAGGACATGCTCCTGCAGAGGACCAGGTGGGGGGTCAGAGGTGGGCAACACCACAAGAAAATCATGGGACATCTTCTAAGACGATCAGTTTCCTAGGTTTCTTTTTGAGGAAAAATTTAGGTAATTTAAAACATGTTAACATTACAATAAATCTATTGTGACACAAATACAAAATTCACATGCATTTTTTAAGATGAAATGTGAGACTCCAGCATATTTCTGAGCTAGGCAATGTGTTTTTGCTAGCCTCTAGAAGGATGGCATTCACTCTTTTGCTGATGAGGAACTTCAGGGCACAAGTTTGGGAATTACCGTCACAGTTTCCATGATTTGCCTATTAATTACAGGCAACCTAGAAGTCTATAATATGTAATTTATTATTTTGTCAAGGTAGAACTCTCAGTCGTGTGTGTCTGCAGGCAGCTTTCTGGATACAAATTACTGACCCTGTCAGTCAGTCAGCCTGGATGCTCACCCAGCTTGGTCATCTGGGCCCCGTACCAGAACTCTGGTTCTCCCCCACTCTGGAGCACTCATGATAAATTACAGGGTCGCGTGTGACATTTAGAATTTGTACAGTGATTTTTTTCAGCATATATTTGCTGATTAGTGGTATGGGGACATAAGAATGATCCAAAAAACCACCAAAACAACCCACAAACAATTCTTGCTCTTTCCAAACAGATTTTAGGGAGAGGTATAGGTACCTGTCTACTATATATGTAGGATTAATGGCAAATATGAATATCCATGCCCATTTACCTGATCAGGATAGACATTGCTGGATTATATTGAGGCTTTTTTTTTTTTTTTTTTTTTTGGCTGAGCCCATGTATTAGTCTGCTCTGTCTGCTATAACAAAATGCCATAGACCGGGTGGCTTAATAAACAAGAACTTATTTCTCATAGTTCTGGAGCCTGGGAAGTCCAAGATCAAGGTGCCTGCCAATGTGTTCTTGGTGAGGGCCCTCTTCCGGATTTGTAGACAATCTTCTTGTTGTATCCTCACATGGCAGAGAGAGAGAGAAAGAAAGAGAGAGAGAGGAAGCAAGCGCCTGTGTGTCTCTTCTTATAAGGGCATCAACTGCATTCATGGGGGCACTACCTTCGTGACCTAGTTACCTTCCAAAGGCCCCCTTCCAAATACTATCACACTAGGGATTAGGGTTTAACATACGAATTTTAGGGGTTCACAAATACTCAGTTCACAGCAGCTCAGTTATGGCTTCAGTAACAAAGGACATCTGTGCTTCCTAGACACCTTCAGGGGTTGCTATCAGAAATGAGAGCATATTGTTTGAATCACTGACTTCGATAATAGGACACTCAGAGCAATGCTTTTATTTATAAATAAGTTGGGTGGTGTTTTTTCTTTGTGAGATACTTTTGGCATCATTACCCACTTAAATTCATCCAAAGGACCGAAAACATGTGGAGTGTGTGTGTGCGTGTGTGTGTGTTGGGGTGTGTGTTGGGGTGTGTGTAGGGTTATTTTGTACATGGGCTTATCCACCACCTGGAATGGTCCCTGACGTCTCCAAAGAGGAGGGAGCTGGGATGAGAAGGCTGAGGTGCCTGTGGCCACAGTGAAAGGAGGGGCACTGACAGAGATGGCCTCTGGCCCTTGACTTGCCCCAAGTCTGTTTGGGGGGTTCCCATTTTATCCAAGACATTGAACACCTTGGCAGAGGCACTAACTTAGTGTAGTTACTTTGAATAGCTCTTCTCCAAGTTTTGAGCCATATGCACCCATTTGGAAATGAAGCAACAGACAGCAAGGAAGAAGAGATTCTAAGATGACTGCATTCTTCTGTTTCCAGAAATGTGTGCTTGGTTTGTCGGAGGAGAGCAGTGACAGCAGTCATGGATTCAAGAAAAGCTACTATATATTTCAGATGCTGGTAAGTCAATAGCATATTCCCTTTACTTAAAAAAAAATGGATTAAGTTACTTTGGATCCAGATTTGTCAACAGTGGCTCTACTGATTTTGGGGCCAGATACTTCACCGTTGCTGCGCTGTCCTGTGCCCTGGAGGATGTCTAGCAGTGTCCCTAGCCTCCGCGTGGTGCGACAACCAACAATGTCTCCAGACATTGACAAATGTACCCTGCAGGCCAAAATTACTCCTGGTTTAAAACACTTACTATAGATAATTTATAAGAGAAGTTCATATCTGAATTGCAGAAACCTAATTCAGTGGTAATATTTAGAGGGGCTGGTAATATTTGACTGGGGTCTGGATTCTTCAAACCTCTTGTGTATTGAACCCAAATAGAAATGTTTTGGATTCAGTGAGAACAGATTTTTTTTTTCATGTAACATACCTCTGTCATACTAGAAAAATTCAGAATTAGGCCAAGGTAGAAGATATAAGGTTGAAACTTTGTCCAATATCATCCTGAAGGAAATCCCAAGACTGAAATAACACCCACCACCAACAAGGATTAGTCACTTAGGGCATAATGACTGGGATGCTTGTAGGATCTAATTCCTGCCTAGAAATCTCACTGGCTTCCTTAGCACAGTCAACAGAGAGAGTTTGGGCTCAAAGTCAATCCAGATAAAGACAAATACCATATGATTTCATTCATATGTGGAATTTAAGAAACAAAACAGATGAACATATGGGAAGGAAAAAAAAGAGAGAAGAGCAAACCATAAGATGCTCTTAGGTGCAGAGAACAAATGGACCGTTGCTGGAGGGGAGGGGCGGAGGAGGGGCTAACTGGGCAGGGGGCATTAAGGACGGCACTTGCGAAGAGGTAAATTCACTAAATTATACTCCTGAAACCAATATTACACTATATGTTGATTAACTAGAATTTAAATAAAAATTTGAAACAACAACCAAAAAGAACTTGGGCTCAAGAAAAAATTTTACTTCTATTTGCATGTGGCACTTACCTACACTAACAGGTATGTGATTTATGATAATTAAAAGGTCAACAGAGACAAGAAGGACCTATACAAACACTAGGCCAAGGGAGCCTGGGTGACTCAGTCGGTTAAGTGTCCAACTTCAGCTCAGGTCATGATCTCTTCGTTTACGAGTTTGAGCCCCGCGTCGGGCTCTGTGTGGTCATCTCAGAGCCTGGAGCCTGCTTTAGATTCTGTGTCTGCTTCTCTCTCTCAATCTCTCCCTCTTTACCTCCCTCAAAAATAAATAAACATTTAAAAAATCTTTTAAAACCACTAGGACAAACGAAAGGACGTTGATGGGCCCTGGGGTATCTGTAATACAGCAAGTACAGTTGTGCCAAAAACATATCTTGACTGAAAACATCCTAGTAGGTGTCACACTGACATAAAGGAAAACAATAAATGAAAGGACAGAAGATAGCCAGTCCATCTTAACTGTTCAGTCCAAGCTCCAGCATGGAAACCACTCGGGTGGCAGGTGCCAGTGACCAGGACACACAGGGCTCTCAGGACCTGGGTACATTGATTTCGACCCACCCCCACGACTTGTCTCCCCATGCTCTAAGCTTGTATCTGAGAGGACATTCAAAATGGAGGCAAACCAGGCAAAAGCCCAACCAGTGTCCCGGTTTAGCCCAGCTTCAACCACAGCTACCTGCCGTCTGTCACCCCAGCCTCAGGCTCCCGCTTTATTTTACCTTCACATGCGCTGCCCCCATTCCCGCCTTCAGATCTTTCAGGCCAAAGCTGTCGAGTCACATGGAGCCACATGTGTATTCCAGTCAGGAAGCGCTTTCTCTAACTTGGTGTCTCTGTGCTTCTATTTATAGCCAATTCAAAACTTGAAGAAAAGACCAGAGAACGCTTTTGACAGGAAAACAGCCGATGGGCTAGCTCTGGGGCCTCCCGGTGTTTTGGGAGCGAGACATGTAATTAGATCCACTGTGGCAAACGTCCAGCTTCGGCCAGTGCACATCACCCCTGGACAAAATCCGTCCACGGTGGCTCCTCACTGGTTGGGGGGCACAGCTCTGAGAGGCCATGGCCCCACACTCCCCACCCAGGGCAGGACACCGCGGACAAAGGGCCTGGCCTCTGTACCTAGAAACCGGGGGAACCCCTTTGGTACGTCAGCCAGGTTTCCTCCGACACCCCGAGTTCTGACTACCACAGGTCTTCCCACAGATGGAGCACTTCACAGCACCAGTGTCCCCACCTCCCCCACAGCCAAGGAGCCCCGAGGAGATATGTAAGCTGACATGGCCGTGTCCCTTTCTCTTGGGAGGGGACCCACGACTGTCTGTGCTGCCGTCTGGATGTGGAGAGCAACGTTCAGAAGTGTTCACGCTCTGGGGGCTCCAGGCAATGCCCCTGTGATGCTTCTTGGGAACCCGACTCTATTATAGGACTCACCTCAATCACCAACTCCTCTAAAAGTGAAATTCCTCGAGAAGGAAGCTTCATGGCCCCTGGGAAAGTGGTTCTGGCATGTGCTCTGTGACTCTGAGGCAATTCCTCACTCTTACCTAAAAATCAAACAGTGCAACTCCCAAATCATTTCTGAACGGTTTAGGATTTTTATGAAAAAAAAAAAAAAAAAAAAAAAAAAAAAAAGAACAATTTCAGGTGAAATTGGAAAGCCATAGGATTTGTCAATTTGCTGTCTGTTGCCCTGTCTTTTTTTTTTTTTTTTAATGCATTTGTCTTCCTTCCCTAGGAATTACAATCTCCTATTTTCAAATTGTTTCTGCCAAATCTGGAAAGACTCTAAGGATGGTCATTTACACTTTTAATTCCTACAGTACACTTTAGACTATTGAAATAATCCTGATGTCATTGATTTCCAATACTTGAGCTGTGGCCTCCAGAGTGATCTACCCTAGATGGTAACAAACAGAATAGTTCTCATTTGGAAAATTCTTAAAGGAAAAGGCTCAGAAAGGGACTGTTCTAGAAGATTTCAAAAAATATGCCAGTTTTCTTCACAGTTAAATCAGATTCTCCTCCAAGCGGAAGTAGCTGCCCTGACAAAAATGTCTCCAGAGGGTGAGTGGGTGGGGATGATAATGGAAGAGTGAGCGCGCGAGAAACTAATACCACAGCCAACGGCAGGACGGTTACTGCAAAGCTTCGCAACCACGTGACCTGACTGCGGCGCACCCGACAGAGACTCAGAGCTTTTCGTGGCGTCTTGTGTGCAGCACAGGAAACCAGGAACTTAGAGCTGGCTTGAAAGGAAGAAGCTAACGGATTTGACAAAGAGGTTCATTTTACCTTAAAGCTAAAGCCGTCCTGTTTAGACATGGCTGAAAGGACAGAGCATGTGGCTTGATAGGGACATTTCTATGAACTGGCTGCATGAATCTTGAAATTGGAAGGAGGAAGAATGATACAAAAGTGAGGATTTGGTTATAAACACTTCATATGAGCAACATTTTGTGGGCTTAGAGCAGGGGTGTGCTGGCAAATGATTAACAACTGGCTCTCTGGGGGGATAAAGAGCTGCTGTGTAGTTTTTGGCCCTGGCGTCACTAACGGGGTTGTGAGGTGTCCCACTGGGACACCACATGCAGTGTTTCCTCCGTACAGGGTGATGTGATGGGCATGAATAGCTGCAAGGGCATAGCTAATAATGTAATAAAATGTAGTAAATAATTAGGAACTGATGCACTTAGAGTACTTATTACTTTTGTTTTCATTATAGTTTATTATATATTTATATAATTCAAATTTAAATGTTAATGGGTTTTTATTTTGAGAGGCACAGGTAGAGGATGAGTGGGGGGAGGAGCAGAGAGTGGAGAATTCCAAGCACCCTCCACGCTGACAACATAGAGCTGCATGTGGGGCTTGATCCCATGAACCCTGAGATCATGACCTGAGCTGAGATCAAGTCAGATGCTTAACTGACTGAGCACCCCAATGTGCCCCTATAATTCAATTTTAGTAAAGGCCATATTTAAAAAGCAGCTTACAAAATTGCTGAAGATTTAACAACCGGCTCCAGGGTACCACTAGGCATGACGATAAAATCGGATGGTAAAAAGAAGCAGAAACAAGGGAATCTTGCAGTATCAGAATGAGTATCTTATAGTTCTTTTACATTTATATAGTGTCTTATATGCCTAGACAGAACACAGAAACATTAAGAAAAGTCGTAAAATGGAAAGAGAAATAGAAATCCTGGTGATAACAATTGTATGGTGCCACTGGGACTTTTCTACAATGTACTTCATGTGGGAAAGTATGTGCATTAATAAAGAATCCAGAAGAAAGGAAAGGGACATATTCAAACAGATGGGGCTATTGTTGCCAGAGCATGTGCTAGCAGGGGATGAAGAAATAGAAAAGGAAGAAAACTACTGAGTTGGGCAAAAACAGGACAACCTGAGAGACATAATGTGGTCCTTCTCTGGTTTGGCATAATCTCTATACTTCAGAGTCGTAGATCCCAGAAAAGCCTTTATAGCAAGGAATGAAATTTAGAAATATAAGTTTATTCTCTTGCTTTTTATAAATTTTTAAATTTATTTTTGGAGACAGAGAGAGACAGTGAGAGAAGGAAAGGGACAGAGAGAGAGGGAGATACAGAATTCGAAGCAGGCTCCAGACTCCGAGCTGTCAGCACAGAGCCTGACGCGGGGCCTGAACCCACGAACCGTGAGATCACGACCTGAGCCGAAGCCAGAAGCTTAACCGACTGAGCCACCCAGATGCCCCTACTCTCTTGCTTTATAGACTAGCTGACTTTGAAGGGAGATGTGACAGGAGAAGGCATTTTCAAAATCACAGGGACAGGAGTTGGGGACACAAATTTCTTTCACTTTTTTCTTACACTGCAATCCTCTACTCTGAAAAATGGGTTGGCATTTGTAGGGATTAGGATATGTCACCCCAAAATATGCCATTTTGGTATAGGATAATTTTGAGCTGAAGGCAATTGAGAATTAACAGCTCCAGAAGGAGTAGCTTCCTACCTTTATCTGCCTGAAAGCAGGGCATAAATGTCCCTTTGTGAAGGCGTGCCTCCGACTCTACCAGGAAGAGAACAGCACTCTTACCATCAGAGATGGAGAGTCAACACTGACATGAGTTTGCATAAACAAACTTAACTAAAATAATCCAATCTTCCATTAGTCTCTCTACTTCCTAGATCCCCATAATTTATTGTCTGTGAACCCCAAATCCAATGCCAAGTCAAGCCCTTTCTAGTTTCACTTTCCTTTCAACTCCTATACACATAAAAAATAATAAATTTGTATTCCTTTTCTGTTAATCTGTCTTTTGTTAGTTAAATTCACAGTCTCCCATTCATTAAACCTACAGAGAAAGTGTTCCTACTGGACATACGAAAGGCAACTTAGGGGCTTTCAAAGCTTGCCTAAAGATTTTACTGTTCCTACATGGTGGCTGATCTACAGCCATCAGTAATATCCATTCTTGCAAATCAAAATCACCATGAGATATCACCTCACAAATGTGAGAATGGCTAACATCAGAAACAAAAGAAACAACAAGTGTTGGCAAGGATGTGGAGAAAGAGGTACCCTCATGCACTGTGGATGGGAATGCAATCTGGCACAGCCCCTGTGGAAAACAATATGGAGGTCCCTCAAAAAATTAAAAATAGAATTACCATGGGCACCTGGGTGGCTCAGTCAATTAAGCATCCGACTCTTGATTCCAGCTTAGGTCATGATCTCACCATTCATGAGATTGAGCCCTCAGTCGGGCTCAGCAGTGACAGCATGAAGCTTACTTAGGATTCTTTCTCTCAAAATAAATAAATAAATAAACAAACTTAAAAAAATAGAATTACCATGTGATCCAGAAATTCTACTAGTATTTACCCAACGAATACAAAACACTAACTTGAAAGAATACATGCACTCCTATGTTTATTGCAGCATTCTTTACAATAGCCAAATCATGGAAGCAGCCCAAGTGTCCATCGATTGATCAGTGGAAAAGGAAATTGTGGTGTATAAACTGGAATATTATTCAACCACGAAACAGAATGAAATCTTGCCATTTACAACAACATGGATGGATCCAGAGAGTATAATGCTAAGTGAAATAAATCAAAGACAAATACCATATGATTTCATTCATATGTAGACTTTAAGAAATAAAACAAATGAACAAAGGGAAAAAAAGAGACAAACCAAGAAACAAACTCTTAACTACAGAGAAGAAACTGATGGTTACCAGAGGGGAGGTGGGGGGGTGGTGATACAGGTGAAGGGGAGGGATTAAAGAGAACACTTATCATGATGCGCACTGAGTCATGTGTAGAATTGTTGAATCACTATATCGAATACCTGAAACGAATATAGCACTCTATTTTAACTATACTGGAGTTAGAATTTTAAAAATGAAGTAAAATATCCATTCTTTTTCTATGGTAGACATGATTAATCAAAGAGAATATGTTGTCCCACTAAGCAAAATGTGGTGTCACGATCTCAACTCAGTACACCAACTGTCCTATATGGTGAAACTTAGCAGCCAATTCTGGCAAAGTCAAGTTCAAAAAAACCTTTAATAAGTGAATATTGCCAAAGAAATAAAAGCAACAAAAATTTCATGTGGTTATAAGGAACACACAAAAATCCTCTTCTCTACCACTGGAAAAAATAATCAGCTACTTAAAGTCAAACTCAGGGCTGCAGGGAGTTCAAAACCAATAGCTGCTGCTGCACTAATTGCCAAAATTTTCCTCTAATACCCTAGGGCTCGGAAAAGATCTTAATGGCTATTTTATCTCCATTAAAGGCAATTGGATGAGCAGGCCATTAACAGCCTGACAGGAATCATTTATATTTCAAGCCTTTAGAAAAATTACCATCATTTAGACCTAGACAACTGGGGAGACTGCTGCAGTGACAAATGCTGATTAGATGAACTGTCCTTGTGTAATTCCAGGGATAGAGTTCCGTGCATAGGCATCTATGACACAACAGTCCTCCAAGGTCATTCTCTATTTGAATTTTTGACAAGATGTACAACTTGTTATTCATGCTGCCTTACTCTTCTCTTACAATTTGATTATATTTAATTTAATCACTTTGGGCTATTTCAATTATACAGAGTAAGAAGGATAGAAAATAGCGACCAAAGCCCAAAACTTTGCAGATTGTTTAAAATGTAGAGAATGACGCAGAATCAGGTTAGTTGCATGAGAACTCAATTGTTAGGTAGCAGCTAATAGTAAGCTGTCAAAGACAGTGACTAAGTATGGGTCCATTTTCATCCAAGGTCCTGCAAATCACCTCTGAGAATGCTTTCAAATCAATGTGAACAGAGGGCACCTGGCTGGCTCAGTCGGTGGAGTGTGCAACTCTTGATCTCAGCGTCTTGAGTTCAAGACCCACATTGGGCATGGAGCCTTCTTTAAAAAAAAGTCAGTTTGAACAAAAGTTGCCTTCTTTCTTAAAGACGACAAGGAAAAGAAAATGTAAAATCATCACAGGATTGTAGGCATTATCACATAAAGCAGATGAGAATCAGAAATACTGAAGAAAATGTTTGGAGAGCACAATTCGGCCAAGTAGTCATGCAGGTGGGACTTAAAGTCAATGTTTCTTTGCCCAAATAAACATAACATGGAGCAGTTAGGCCACAGATCTTTGGTTTTGCGTTGAAGACAGGAACAAGCTGCAGTTGCCCTGTGCTCTGGGCCATCATTATAAATCCTCTATAAAGCTAAATATAATAAGAAGGGCTTATAAAACCCTTGTCAAAGATCCTGCAACATCATCTGAAAGTGACTTCTCTAAAAAACAGTCGCTCCTTCTCATCTGGCTTATCTGAATCACACATACCTGCACACTGGAGAGGAAACTTAAAAACTCAAAAAGAAGGAGACTCGGAACAGATGGACATCATAAATAAGTTTAAAAAGTCAAGGAGTACTTAAGCTTATGAAATGGCATTTCAGCCCATGGAAAAAATTTTGATTCAGGAAGGTCAACAAAGTCAGTAGGCAGCAAACAAAAATGAGCCATACAGATCGTTATTACTCCTTAACTAAGATAGGAAGGTTTTCAGATCCATATCAACACAAATTAAATACCCAATGAGAAAAATACTCATTATGATCAGACCAATTTATCATGAACAAGCGTTTTGTGGATAGTAAGGAAAATTTTAGTTCATACTAATGACCATGTTAATAAGCTACTTAAATAGGACATGCCTTTAAACATTTTAGAAGAAAATGACAATTTTAAGTAAACTTCCTTTGGATAATTAATGTTCCATGTAAGTCACACAGAACCAAGCAATTATAGGTTCTAGGATCTCGCAGTGAACAGGAACAAGAGATGGCTGCCCCCTCTCCTTTCCTTAAGGTCTATCTACCATCATAACACCCGGATGCTGAGAGAAATCAGCCCAGATCCCTCTACGTGATGACCCATGATGCTGCATAGTCTTGAAGCGACGCTATAATGCAATTCATTCCATGGAATGAATGGAGGCTTTCTTTTTCCTTTTTTTTTTTTTTTAATCATTTTAAAGTCTCAGGCTTTAAAATTAATCACATAAAGTTATTTGGTCAATTAAATTTGTACTAACACAAAGCAGATAACAAGATTTTTGAAACAATGGCACACAAGTGTTGCGGGGTGATTACGAAAAGACCACCAACGCCAAATAGAAGTGAGGCATGATTTTATTTATAGCCGCATGCTTTTATTTACGGCTGGGCCAAACTTGATCTCCCTGGTGTTAAGGAGCAGAGAATGGCCCCAAACAAAGGCCGCAGTGAGATTATATGGACAGAACACGACATCATTTAACCAATTGCAATCCATAGCATTCCATGGTAGCCAATTACATTATAATACACAACCGCCATCTTTGGTGGGAACCCATCATTTTAAGATTCTGTGTCCCTTTAGAATGACCACTCATAGTTAGACACCTAAGATACCGCGAGGGACAGTGATGAGGTGACTTTCACCTGGGGACTTTGCTTCAGCCAAGTCTTAGTAGAGGGGTGGGGTTACTTAACAGAATCTTGAAAAACAAGTTAAACTTCAGGTTACAATGTTCCTTATGGAGTTATATTCTTAGAGTCTTTCCAGACTGCCCAATCTTTAATTATTCATCAGGACGGGAGTTTAGACCAAACTTATATACAGTAAGATCTCTGATATCTTATAAGTTGACCTATTACATTTCATAAGTTGAGCTACAACAACAGGTTCTCAGAATTCTAATTTGATTATGAACAAGTAAACAGAATTCACTTATCCAGTGTTTATGGAGTACCCACTATATGCCAAGCATTGATCTAGGCACTGGGACTCAGTAATAAAGACCATTTTTTCGCCTTCATAGTGCTTACATTGATTCTTAGAAAGTCAGAAGCAAACACGTGCAGATAATGGTTAGTGCTGTGAGGCGAATAAAAGGGCGTGTGATAGCCTGGAGGCTGTCCAGGTGTTGGGTGTCAGGGCTGTCCTCCGATCCTGCCCTGCTCCCACCCTCCCCCCACCTCCCACCCCAGCCTCCTTCTGCTCTGTAGATGAATTTCACCTCACTGCTGCCTGTCTGGTGAAGGTCACTGCTCCACGGTCCTTCAGTTCTGATCTTCTGGTTTTAAGAAGCTGAAAAAGAATACAAACACAACTTCCTGGACGGGAGAATTTGGTCCATCCTGGGTCAGAATTGCAACCTCTAGTCCAATCAACTAAAGCCAAGACAGAAACATTTAGAAAAGGAAAGACAAAGTTTACTTACAAACAGTGCGAGAGAACAGGCTTCAGAACAGGGTTCCCAAAGTAAAACAAAAACAAACAAACAAAAACCCCACACAAGTATTTAAAGGAAAAGAAACTCAAATTAAATTACCAAGGTTTTGACAATTATATTAGTCTGCTCATGGTAAGGAAACAGCGACTTGCCCTCATGATTACAATTTCCCGAAAGATCATGATGTGTCTTTAGATACCAGTATAAACAGGGATTAAGTTATTTTGGTTAGGAAGTCCAGGTTTACAGGGAATATTCAAGGCTTTATGATTTCAGAGAGCAGAGTGAGTTAGGGTGACTCCAATCTTTTTGGTTTATCTTCGGGTGCAAAGTTCGGTTGTCCTGAATTTGATAGTGATGTGCTCAGTCCCACTGGAAGCAGAGCCAATTATCGGCTTTTGCTTCTACACCTCACAAGCTACAAACATAGTAACCAGGACCCGTCCCTGCTTAGAGGCAGTTAAGCGGGTTGCTCTGAACTGGACAAAATTCCAAGAGAAAATGCTCACTGCTGCCTGAACATGCTAATCCTGGCCAAGCCTAATTACATGGCCATAGAAATCCACACTGCAGAGTCCTGAGTCTTCACATTTGACCAGTAATTTCTTAAAAATAGATTTTTAAATGTTTATTCATTTTTGAGAGACAGAGCATGAGATGGGGAAGGGCAGAGAGAGAGGGAGACACAGAATCTGAAGCAGGCTCCAGGTTCTGAGCTAGCTGTCAGCACAGAGCCTGACGTGGGGCTCGAACCCATGAACCGTGAGATCATGACCTGAGCTGAAGCCGGATGCTTACCCGACTGAGCCACCCAGGTGCCCCGAGACCGCTTTAATCAGACTGCATGTTTGTATGTTACCATATATGGGAGACAAAGGAGTAAAAAATACATTAAAAAATCACGCCTCGTTGTGTTCGGGGCTCAGTTCTTTGGGTATGAACCCACCTGAGTAATACCGGCTGGAATAAAGTTGCTTTCTGGAAAGAAAAACCTCGGTGTCATGACTCTCTGTGCAGAGAATCCTGCTACAGTTTCTTTCAATAACAACAGCAGTGGCAGCAACGAGTTACAGTTAAGTAGGGTCTACGATATGCGATGCACTGTTCTGAAGATGTCACATACATTAACAAGCATAATCCACAGCTCTATGCCATAGATGCTGTTATTATTCCCATTTTACAGAGGAGGAAATGGAGGCACAGAGAGGATAAATAACTTGCCCAAGGCCACACAGCTGGAAAACCGCAAACTCCAGATTCAAGCTCAGGCAGTAGGTCTCCAGAGCCTAGATTCTGGGAGGTAGTAAACAGTCATGACAGGGGGACCCAATGATGGGATGGAGTGCCCTTAAAAGAAGAGACACCAGAGAGCTTCTCTCTCTCCCCCTCCCCGGGCCGAAGAGGTTGTTATGAGCACGCAGCAAAATGGCAGCTTCCTATAAGCCAAGAGGAGGCCTCAGAAGGAAACCTACCTCTCCCGCACCTTTGTCTGATTTCCCTGTCTCCAGATATGAGAAATTAAATTCTACGGCTTAAGCCATTTAGTCTCTGGTATTTAGTTATGGTAGCCTGAGCTGATTAAAACACATAGAAATTAAAAAGTGTAGGAGCAAGGGTTTGGACTTAGGTCTGCGTACCCTTTCTACTGCAAGCATCAAACCATTTGCTCATCTATATTAATGTGTAGGGTAAATGGGAGAACAACTTAACATCACCAGCTGGGGAGTACAATGTTTCGAATGAGTTCAGTCTGCAGGTGAACAAATGCTTGTTAAGAAAGAACCAATGGGGCACCTGGGTGGCTCAGTTGGTTAAGCCTCCGACTTCGGCTCAGGTCAGATCTCACGTTTGTGGGTTCGAGCCCCGTGTCGGGCTCTGTGCTGACAGCTAGCTCAGAGCCTGGAGCCTGCTTCCGGTTCTGTGTCTCCTTCTCTCTCTGCCCCTCCCCCTCTCATGCTCTGTCTCTCTCTGTATTAAAAATAAATAAAACATTAAAAAAAAAAAGAAAGAACCAATGAATAAAAAGGAAGTTGTTTAGGAAGACATTGATGAAATGAGTTTTTCACTAATCTTGAGACATTGGTAATGTTATAGTGCTTTACACACAGTAGGCAATCACCAAAAACATATTAAATGAACATTATTTGATGGACTTAGCAAAGTATTTTTAAAACCATAAAACAGAATTTCATATAAATGTGAAAATTAGAAAAACGGAAGGTTGAATTTAGGGCTTGGTTCCATATCTGGTGGTATAATTCATGTCTAACTTGAAAGTCAACTTCCTAGTAGGACTTTTTGATATCAATCCTCTGTCTCAGCAAACAGCTACAGTGACAGAAGAGAAGATTCTGTTTGATCCTGTGCAGATGCACACAGCAGAGGTAACTGGTGGCCTACCCAATATCTTTTCACCGCTAGTCCCAGCCTTGAGCCTTCTTTCTTCTTAACTTTAATTTTGTCCACGTATTGTCCACCCCCACAAAGCTGTGGGCTCTAACAGGTGCTACCCAGTCACTCACCGTACCCCAGGGGGAAGTGCAATTAGCTAAGGCAATCTCTGTGGCCTCATTTCCTTTGATGCTAATTGGTTCGCCAGTAAATGGGTCTGTCAGCCAATTCTGGACATGAAACAGGAAGATACAAATTGAGTTAAGGATTTGAATACCAATCCTGTTTCAAATGTCATTCTGCCCCACTTCAGTTCTTGTCACAGGTTTCAACTGCCAATCAAACTTGTAAGTTACCTTAGACTTTACAGAGGGATACAAACAGAAATATAACTGCACAGTATCATCCTGCCGTTCAGGAGGCTATGGGACTATCCAGGTGTTCAGCTACTCATATACAACTGCTAAGGAAGTTCAAGGTGCATAGGTTCCCTTGACTGATTTCTCACTGGTGTCTATCTGGGTCCCAACTTACAGCTCACCTTGTGCAGGTACAGTTCTGCAGATCGGGATTTCATAGCAAAGAAGGCAGCCAGCAGCCAGCACAAAGAATTGCTCTCTAGCTTAATTTGGTAGTTGCCAAGGAAATAGTGCTGTGAGAAGGCAGATGCAAGGTCACCTTCCCAGGTAGGCTTAAATCTGCTCCGAGACCCAGACCCCTACAGGACATCACATGGCGGCCTCAAAGGAAAGGTTTCCAGGCTACTGAGACACAGAAGAAGATAAAGTCTTATTCTTCTGGGCATTTTTGTGTCTGAAATTGACGCTCAGAACTACATTTCCCTGGTCCATTTTGTTCCCTAGCTCCGTTCTAAGACATCTGTTTTCCCAATTCCTCCTTTAGTCAAACTCCTTCCACTGTTATTTCTAATTGATTTCTTGCTTCCTACTTAAGTGAGAAAACAGAAGGAATCAGAAGAGAACTTTTACACACTCCTACCACCTACCATTTTTATTTTTACCCACCCATCGTCCATTTCCCCTCTTATTACAATGGATATACTGTCCACACTCCACTGGAAGGCCACCTCCTCCATTTATGTTTTAGATTCCGTCCCCACTCATCCATTCAAGGACATCACTTTAGCAACTGTAAACCTTCCTGTTTGCTTATTGATTACTTCCATCAGCATACAGCCTTCAGGGTTTTCTATTTTAATATATATATTTTAATGTTTTATTTATTTTTGACAGAGAGAGAGAGCACGCACGAGCGAGCGAGCATGAGCAGGGGAGGGTCAGAGAGAGAAGGAGACACATAATCTGAAGACAGGCTCCAGGCTCTGAGCTAGCTGTCAGCACAGAGCCGGAAACAGACGCGAACCCACGAATCATGAGATCATGCCCAAACGACTGAGCCATCCAGGCTTCCCAGTATTTTCTATATTAAAACGCTTCTGTCACTTGATCCCAACCCCTAGTCCAGCTATGGCCCATTTCTCTACTGCCCGTTGTTATCAACACATCTCAAGAGTTTTCTTTGTTTTTTGTCTCTAATTCATCTAGTCTTACTTTTCTGAATTGAGTTTCTTATTATTTATAACCCGTTACCTTAAATATTATAACTTCATAAACTCAGTAAAATTTTTTCCATTGAATAGTGGTAGTTACTATGACTCAAGATTATTACATTGGTTGAAAGAGTGCTTCAATGAAAAATCCATCACTGAAATAGCAGTGGATGGAATAACTTTCGAATATGATTTAACAGATTAAACAATTACTCACATCCAAACTTGAATAGAGCAAGCACTCGAGAAGAGCCAAGGACTGAGTAACAGCAAAATGGAAGAAAATGGACAGAAATGGGAACTTTTTAGGCATTAAAACCAAAACTGAGAGGCAGGTACTAAGGATGAGTCTGAAGTTTCATTTGTACAATCAGGTAAAAGGATGGTGCTGTTCACCTGGGATAAGCCTACAAGAGGACCAGATTTGGGGAAAGGAGGAACACGGATTTGGTTTTTAATATGTTGCGTTTGAGGTGCCTTTGTAATACCAATCAGAGTACAGCTCAGAGAAGAGAATTGGCCCAAAGATACACGTCTGTGATACAAACGTCTACATTGTGGTTGGTAGCTTCATACTGTGAAGTTATTGACCAGCGTGACGGTTACTCTATTTTATTGTTCATTTGCAAAGATCCCCGCCTGGAATTAAGTAAGACAGGATTTAATGCAAACATTTGCTATCAAATTTACTACTCCCTTCCAAATGTAGCTCCCCTCTCACCTTAATTTGAGAATATCTGCCGGGATAAGAATTAAGGTTCAAGAAGGTAAAAGTATACGGCATTCCATGAGCTCCTCCTCATTCATTCCTTTGGATAATTCCCTCTCACACGCACACAGGACCTGATTTGCTTTTAGCCAACGGATGCTGCTCTGTGATGATAGCATTTTATAGTAAGACTCACCCTAGCCACCCGACTGGGGCAAGATTCCCCATGCTGGTCTGATAAGGCTAAGTGAGCATGCTGAAGGATCCCAAAGCAAGGAACTAGGGGTGATCCCTAGTTGCTGGGGGAGGACGCCAGCCAATTGCCCTGCAAGAAACTGAAGCGTCAGTTCTACCATCCGTGTGAATGAGCTTTAGAAGCCGGTTCTCCTCCCAGATGATCCTGCGGGTGAGAACACAGCCTGCCGGAACCCTGGTTGCAGCTTTGTGATCCAGAGCAGAGGACCCCAGGAAGCTACGTCCAGACTCCTGACCCAAAGACGATGAGATGATGTGTGTGGTTTTTAAGTCACTGAATCTGTGGTCATTTGTAATGTGGTACAGAAACCTAAGTAATACTTAAGCTTTTATTCAGCTCATCGTACTTTTAAACATGCTGACGGAAAGTGCACCCCAAGGCCACCACAGCAACCAGCTGATCTGTCTCACCGTGTCTGTGATGAGGAAACAAGCCGTCTGACAGGGGCAGGAGGAACACGAAATGTCACAGAGAAGGTGACATAAGTGAGGAGCCACAAAATGGCAAGCTTTACCACTATACATATTCCTCTAGATTTAAAGAATAAATTTTTTATATATTACTTAATAGTAAACTTATTTATATAAATCTAGAAATAAAAGCCAGAATTGGGACATGAATAGCAAACCTGGTATTAGAAATTCATGTGTTTACTCCCTCATACATGGAAAAATTAATTGCAAAGTGGTCTCATGTTGCAGTGAGCGAAATCAAAAGTAGTATGTAATTGTACCAAGGTCAAGGTGTAAACATTTTTTCAAGCTAAAACAACTCGTCACAATTGCTTATGGTGGATATGGAAAAAACCTCTGTCTAGACAAAATTAATTTGCAGGAAGGGAAACCACATCCTAAGATAGATAAGTGTCACACCTTACTGTTCTCCCTCTGGCTTCATTTTCATTTTGAAAGATTATAGAAAATCCTAGTTTCTGAGTGGTAGACAGAAAAATTGGAAAAAATCACTTCTCTTCAGTCTCTGGTAGGGAGGCAAGTCAATAATCCACTAACGGGGAAATCTGATAAAATAACATGCATTAAAAAAAACCTTTCAAATGATATAATGCAATTAAACATTTTATTCAGATGCTTATCTTCTATTTGGTTAGCAGGGCAGGTTTCTGCCTCAATAGAATGTCTCATTAAAGCAGTTCTGAAGTGAATTGTTTACTTTCCAAAATACAGTAGGAAATCAATTTAAAGCTCACAGCTTTCTCAGTTCTCCCTTTGATTCCAAGGCTCGGATGTGCTCTAGGGTAAGATGACTGCATTGTGCAGTTAACATTAAAGACCCTTCCTCACCACCAAAGACTAAGCTGCCTCAAGCCTTAGCTCTTGGTTGCCTTCTCTCTACACTCATTCCCTGCAAACACTTCTCTTGCCGGATGGACTTAACTATCATCTTTATACTATTTTTCCAGGCCTGAGGAACTCCAAGCTTCTCTATCCAATTGATACAACAGATCTACTTGTAGAAACCTGTCTATTTGTGTGTCTCAAGACTTAGCAAGCCTAAGAACACAATTCTGGATCAGCACTCTGAATGGGCCCTGCTTCCTCCAGTTTTCTTGAGCTCAGCAAGAGCTACCACCTTCTTCTGGGGGTTACTCTTGACTTGTCTTACCCCCCTGCTCCCCACACATGCAATTCAACAAGTCCTCTCAGCCCTACCTGTAAAACATCTGCTCACTCCTACCACGTAGCCTGAACGACATCTCCTTTTGCTTAGACAGTGGCAGTGGGCTCCTCCCCACAGGCGGTTTGCGGCAGAGCGATCTGTGAACCAGAAATCAGACCTGATCCCTCCTCTCCCTTCCCATCAAACTCAGAAGAAAATGCACTCCTTTCCAGAAGCTACATGGCACTTGACATTGTCTTATGTACTTGTTTACGGCCATTTACTCCTCCATAATGTAAGTTATATGGGAAAAGGACTTTGCCTTATTAACTGCTATATCCCCAGTGCCTGCAGAGGTACCCAACATGTTACACGCTCGAATTCATTGAATGAATTAATGAATTTTGCTCTAACAGTAAAGATTTTTGGTTTTAATGAGCGTTATGTGGCCCTTACCTGGCCACAACATAACTTTGAAACTTAAGGCTTTGATATACTATCAGCAGTTATTTCAGACTAGTAAGTTAAACCTGTCAAATGTGAGCAGTTACTTTATCTATTATAGTAACTTTTGGTGATTATTCTTTTCTTTCAGAGGTACTAGGGGTATACACCACACCTGAATAAAATTTCAAGCCATAAGGGCAAACACGTGTTGTGCTTTATGACAAATGCTCCACTATCGAAGCTCTCTGCACACAGAAACTGCCTTTAATGAGTGGGCTTGCACATGGGCGGGGGAGAGAATATGTGCAAAAGCACAAGGAGAAATGAAAAAGCAGCAAGTATCTTTGTGTGATTGTAAAACATACTCAAAGCGAGACGCAATGAGCAGCAGAGTACAGAGGGTCTTATCCACCTGGCTAAGGACTCTAACAGTAGGCAACTGTGATCTTTTCTCCTTACGGGTGCATTTTAGAAAATGTAAAACAGGATGGAGGGGTGGGGGTGGGGTGGGGGGTGGAGAGGCAACAACCAGACTGGAAGCAGACACTTTAGGAGGCTCCAGAAGTGATCCAGGCAAAAACCTGTGGCTACAGTTAGAAAGATAATCCCTTTGGGCTCCAGTCTGAACTGCACGAAGCCTCGATGCCTCTTCTCTACTCCAGGCCTGCCTGAATGACTTTGTTTTGGGAAATGATCACTGACTTTGCAAATGTCTCTTTCTGAAGATCTTTGGTATTCCGTCATCTATAGAAGTCTTATTCACACTCCTGACCTAGTTTTCTTTATCCTTATAACATTAGTCTGAAACAGAGTCATTAACCGCTTGTTCACTTCGTGGTGTCAACTTCAGGAAGATTTGATGGTCCAGGAATAGCCATGTGGTTCTCGGATGGCCAGGGGTAGGAAGCGCAGTGGGGCCCGCTCAGGTGCCCTGTGACACACAGCCACCTCCCTTTTCAGGACACAGGAGGACGCTTCTCCTCTTCCAACCGTCTGCACGCCTTAGTGTGCTGCTCATACTCGTCCTGGGGTCAGGAGGCCGATGAGACATGTTCCCCCCAGCTCTCGCTGTCTTGCCCTTAAGTAAACCTCTTTCTTTTAAAGGAAATCATTGCTAAGAACTCCAGTGCTCAATTTAGACGCATCCAAACCCTTCTCCAACCTCTCCTGCTTCTGCTTCAATTAGCCCCTCAGCCACACAGAATTCTAATTAGTTGTGAACGCTAAGACTGCTTGGTTATAAAAATGTACTTTTAGTAAGAGAACTCCTCTTCCACTTGCCTCAGCTTTTATTAAGAATAAAATACTTTCCTCAAAATCTAAAAAAGGGAACCATGACCAGGCTTTAAGTGAACATAGTATCTATTTTTATTATGAAACATTAAATTTTGACACATTGCTTCATTTGCTTTTTAAAAATCTATTATCTGACTTAAACCTATTCAGCAAAAATGCCAATAAATTATATAAATCATATTTTGGGTCTTTTTAAAACTAGGACCATACTATATTTTATGATAATCAAACAATACTAAATCTGGTTTGTATGAGCTGTTAATTTGTAATGTTTTAAAGTTTAGCTTAAAATAAAAACAAACCCAACCACATGCTAATACACTGTTGCAAAGTTTTCTGAGAAACACCCTCCTCCTTGCCTGTGCGGGCCAGGGTCCTTCCGTGTCTTCCCTGGAGAACTGCACCCAATGCGGCTGCGCTCAGATGCCAGGGCGCTCACTCTGAACCTGCCCTTCTTAGGAACCACACTGGATGCAGGGCTGACAACATATATTATCTCCCAGCCCATGTGATCTTGCCTTTCAGGAAATCCATTTCTTTAAAGGGAAGTCATTAGCCAACAAGCCCAATACTGAATTTAGAAACAATGATTCCAATACACATTAAATCAAATGTGTTAGTACCTAAAGTCACGTATTCTGAAAAGTGAAAATAATAGACTAATACAGAACTTAGGTAAACAACCAAACTAAGGCGAACAGCACTGCCACCATATGCTTTAAAATGGTATATTTTTAGTGTCTGAAACTCTTTGCAAATTATCTTTTGGAACGATTCAGATGAATTTCAGTAAAACATGTGTGTTCTGCAGGAAGTTAGTTTTAGGGTTTTCAACATGGGTGGCATCATTAAAAAATACATCAATAGTCTTATTAGTGAGCGTTTTCCATTTGGGTTTCTAAATCTTTATTTTCTGTGGAGGCAAACCAAAGCACTCTCTTAAGACTCCATCTTCAAAGTTACAATATAATCTCTACCATTCCTAGGGGTTTTAAAGCTAGATGTGGCCCTGGTCCTTGCCATCATCTTCATCTTCGTCTTCCTCATCATCCTGGTCTCCAGATTCAAGTTCATCCTCTTCTTCAACCTAATGGGAATATGTACATGTTAACATTATTATGATTTGTTCACTTCACTTACAACACACAATGACAAATACCGCTTGATAAATTTTTTCCAGTAACTGTAGGAGATTACAAGCCAGCTGATTTTCTTGATGATGATAATATGAGAGGACAGATACAGATTAAGAGGTTAACAGATGGCCATACTTGTCTACACACAAATCTGGACCAAGCATGACAAAATAGAAGGGCACATTTGGATGATGACAGTCTTGTGACCACAGGAGCAAATCTATTCATTAGTAGGATCCAAGCCCAAAAGAGAGCCAGTTAACAAATGCTGGAAACTGTGCCTGTGTGTCTTACATCAATTCACTGAACACCATGAAAGCAGTGCAGATGATACCGCATTCATGTACCTACATATTTACGCCCTTAATAATGAATATGTAAGCACAAAATTTCTAAGCTACAGCACAAATTTTAAGAATATATTATAGGGGCACCTGGGTGGCGCAGTCGGTTAAATGTCCAACTTTTGATCTTGACGCAGGTCACGATCTCACAGTTTGTGAGTTCTAGCCCTGCATCAGGCTCTGCACTATCAGCTATTACTGCAGAGCCTGCTTGGGATTCTGTATTTCCTCTTTGCCCTTCCCTGGCTTGTGCGTGTTCCCTCTCTCTCTCAAAATAAATAAACTTAAACAATATATGTATTTTGGAAAAGATTTTAATCTTACCGGGTGACCAAGTTCCTTGAGTTTATTCTTTAATGAAAATATTTTCTG
This sequence comes from Suricata suricatta, assembly GCF_006229205.1. Lineage (NCBI taxonomy): Eukaryota > Metazoa > Chordata > Mammalia > Carnivora > Herpestidae > Suricata > Suricata suricatta. Next base: position 136,008,460 of record NC_043700.1, read on the forward strand.
ATCCTGATCAGCCAAAAGCACCAACAGATCATCTTGCTCTCTTTTAGAATCTGTAACATCCACCTCGAGTTTGTTTTTCTCGTTTTGTAAAATAGCAATGGTGCTGTTAGATGCATCCAGCTGCTCTTTAATAGCAGTTCTTTCCTCAGACAGAGCTTTAATTTCATTCTAGGAAAAGAAAGGTGAAAACCAACAGATCTAAGATTAACATTCATTCTCAAAGGATTTTTAAACAAATAGGTCCACTCTTTTTTCTTTAGGTTCATTCTTTCTGTGACAATCTGAGGAGTTTGAGGGTTGGGGTTTTGGAGATAGAAGACACACGCACACATCCAATAACAAGAGAATTTATGTTAGGCTATACATCAAAAATGGTTATTGTGAAAAATGTAATTTAACATCTAAAAAATAGTTTTAAAGAGCTATTTTTAAAAAATCATAAGAGATAATACCATTTCAGATAACTAAGAATAAATAAAGACACAAAACATTTTACAGAAGTTAGAACTCAGGTTAAAAAAATTTTTTTTAGCCCAACCTCATGCATACAATCACAGTTTAAGGATGAAATAATTTGATCACTATCCAAAAGGCACAATCACACATTACCTTCCCTTTTCCATTTTTTTATATGAATAAAAATTCCCTTTTAGTTTTATTATTTCTACCTCATTCCTCTCTTTATGTTAGTTGTTCTGATTTCTCTGCCACACTAACAGGCTGGCAGGATTTAATGTGCCCGTGTCCTTAGCCTGATGGGAAGCCCACACATGGCTTGGGTTTTAGCCCAAGTTGTACTCTTTCTTACTGTGATTAGAGATTGACAAGAAAACTAAACTTTCAATGATTTCCACTTTTGAAATACATTCATATACATTCTTACTTTATATAAATGATATCGTTATTTGAAACTACATTTAAAAAGGCTTCACTTGTGCCATCTTTACTCATCCAAACAGCAATGGACATGCTGTGAGATAAAATTACACCCCATTAGCTTTCCTCATAAATCCAAGGATTTGGGACATTAAAAGAAATATGGTCAAGTTTCCAGGAGTTCGTTTCCTAGAATAGGCAACAATGAGAGTTTCACCCAAAAGCAACCTTTAAGTCTTTAGTCTCCTGTAACAAGGCGGACAGTCTTCCTTCCGCATCAGCCGTCTTCGCAGCGGCCACAGCTTCACTCTCTCCTGATGCGGGGGCCGGTTTTGCCTGAAAGTAGAAATTGGCGGGGGGTTGGGGGGAGTGCCTTTAAAGTTACAATCAACAGGAAGTCCCAAAGATGATTTAATTTTCTCCCGATTTTAAACCCATTTCCGATAGCAGAAATACAATTCCTGAACTGCAGAACTGTAGAATCCCTTGGGTACCGACACGCACTGAAGCACTGTCTCTGGAAAGACCAGCAGTCCCTACGGTGGAGCAGGGGCTGGGTCAGAAGAGGTGCAGCACCAAACTTCCCGCGAGGGGCACGAGGAGGGCTTGGTTAAGCAGCCTCAAGGTCAGACTATAGCTATAACATCACACTGAAGAAGCAGAGAAAATTTTTCAAAGCCCTTTCCTCAGAAAATTTCTAGAGATGCACATTGTCTTTTCAGAGAGACAGGTGACGAAAGAGAGCTAAATACCAGTAATTGGTAAAATGCAAAGATTTTAAGTGCCATAGGAAGTATTCTTAAGTCATAGTTGTAAAACAATGTTTGTTTATTTATTTTTGAGAGGCAGAGAGAGAATCCCAAGCAGGCTCCGTGCTGTGCTGTCAGCGCAAAGCCTGACATGGGGCTCTAACCCAGGAACCATAAAATCATGACTCATGACCTGAGCCTAATGCAAGAGTTGGATGCTTAACCAACTGAGCCACCCAGGAGCCCCATTAAACGATCGTTTTCTTTCACCACCTTTTTTTTTTTTTTTTAAAACAAAGTACTGGGAAGGAGGGTGCTGATGTTAACAAACACCTAAAATTGTAGAAGAGTTCTGAGGTGCATGTCGGACAAAGCCTAATCGCCCTGAAGAGACTGTCAGTAGAAATACAGATATTAAAGGGAATTATGGTGAAGGTTCAGAAGGAAAGGGGAGCTAGAGAGAAAGCTTCTATGCTTTGGAAAAAACATCATCGTGCATAGAATGTTGGTAGAAATATGTATGGAAAGGCTATTTGCCTCGGATGGAAATGAAGAAGGTGTTACTGGAGAGTAGAAGAAAGTGATCCTTGTTATAAAGTGGCAAAGAAACTGGCTGAACTGTGTTACAGTGCTTTGTTGAAAGTAGAATTTGTAAGTGATGAACCTGAATATTTCATGGAGATTTCTAAGCAAAGTGTTAAAGGTGTGGCCTGGTTTCTCCTTGCTGCTTACAGTACAATGTGACAGGAGATAATTTTTTTTTAATCTTAGGGAGAAGGTGCGCAAGCAGGGGAGAGGGGCAGAGGGAGAGGGAGTGAGAGAGAGAGAGAGAGAGAGAGAGAGAGAGAGAGAGAGAGAGAGAGAGGGAGAGAATCTTAAGCAGACTCCATGCTCAGCGTAGGGCCTGACACGGCACTCGATCCCAAATCCCTGGGATCAAGGCTTGAGCCAAAATCAGGAGTCGGACACTCAACTGACTGAGCAACCCAGATGCCCCAAGAGTGACAAATTTTAGAAGGTACTGTTAAGCGAAAGGGAATCAGAACATGAAGATTTAGAATATTCTCAGTCTTATCCCTATTAGAATAAATGACAAAGCATGTTCTACTGAAATATCAAGGATGTGGCTGGACTACCATTTGTAAAGAAGTTACTTTTGTGATTCATGGGCCCAATCAACCATTTGAGCAGAAGCTGAAGTGGAGATGGAATTATCTAGGAAGGATCAGGGAGGGCCTTCTTATCCAATGGCTTAGATCCCTGTGTATTGCATGGGGCTTTTGACAATTTTATACTAGCAGAAAACCTGCCAGCTTGGACTGGAGGGGACACAGATGGGATAAAATATAATATGCCAGCAAAATGAACCATCAAATAACTGATTATACTGATCTGGGGAGTCTGACTCTAATATGGCTGTCGCCATGGCCAAGAAGCCTGTGACCAGAACTCTGGCTAGTAAGCAACCTAAAAAGGAAGGTATAGTTGGACACATTTGCTTCCTTTACATAGTGGCTGAGAAATAACATCCTAACCTTGTGTTAACTGTTTTTCAGGGGGAAAAAAAAAGTAATAATTAACTTACAAATGTTTCTGTTTTCTGTAACAGCTCCTGCTTTTCTGTCTGCAGTTTGGTGATCTCCACAGATTGTGAGTTTAACTGAGCCTTTAATGTTGCTAGTTCCTAAGAGACAAAAATAGTTGAGTTGTAACATTAAATAGCATTAACTTCACCAAGGAAATGTCTACTTACAGGAAGAAATTTAAAACTATTTCCTTTCTTGACCCTTCTCTCTAAAATCGCAACGTCCAAGTTTGAAAATCTAATTCTTGAACTTTGGGATCAAGATAGAGAATAAGCAAGTTTCTTATACATATTCACCTCTGACTCCTGAGATCCCATGTAAAAAATTTAAAAAGCAGGGGAAGAAGGGAAAGAGAAAGGGGAGGGAGGAGGGTGGATGGATAAAAGGAAGAGAGAGAAGGAGGGAGAAACCCACAAGGTCGAAGAGAAATAAAGGGAAAAGAGCAATAAAACTGAGGAATTTGAGAGAGCAAATAGAAGTAGAAGTGACGCAGCACACCTGAGAAAGCTAAAAACTTAACTGACATTTGAGAGAGCCCAGCAGCTACCTGACTTACAAGGCGCATAACTACCAAAGGCTTGGGAACTGGTAAATGTGGGTAAAAACAGGGTCAAAAAGAGCAGGGCTGGTTGAGGGGCACCTGGGTGGCTCAGTTTGGTTGAGTGTCCAACTTTGGCTCAGGTTTTAATCTCGAGGTTCTTGAGTTTGAGCCCTGTGTCAGGCTCTGTGCTGACAGCTCAGAGCCTGCCTGGAGCCTGCTTCAGATTCTGTGTCTCCCTCTCTCTCTGCCCCTCCCCAGCTCGTTCGCTCGCTCTCTCTCTCTCAAAAAACGAATAAATATTAAAAACAAAACAAACAAACCAAAACACCAAACAGCAGGGCTGGTTGAAAGTCTGCTTAGGAAGACCTCCAGATCCCTGTCCCAATCTCGTGCATCCGGCAACTGTACTTCTCTTGGCCAAAGACTACAGGTTTATTATTTGGAAAGGGAAAACAGGATATTTTTAGACTTCAGACTACCTAATGTAGACGAAAGTAGTCAGTACTGTAGTGAAAAGGAGAGAATTAATTGAAAGTTCACGTCATTAACAATGAAATTCCCAACCTTCTTGTCCTCTCCCCATCAAAAATGCACAGGAAAAGAAAAGGCAATTATAACCAACATTTAATTCTATACATAAGTAATTCCTTTCTCTCTTTTCTGGTTCTTATTAAATAAATACATTTGATATTCTCATTGACTAAAATTAGATCTGCACTAATATACATTTTAAAAAATGATTCCATTTTTTTAAAAGTTTATTTTGAGAGAGAGAGAGTGTGTGTGCACGCACACACAGCAGGGGAAGGGCAGAGAAAGAGGGAGGGAATCCCTAGCAGGCTCCTCGCTGGAGCCCAACAACAGGCTCAATTTCTCAAACCTTGAGATCATGACCTGAGCCAAAATCAAGAGTTAGATGCTTAACCAACTGAGCTACCCAGGAGCCCCTACACTAGAATTATAAATATTATGATAAACCAGGTAGTTATTTGATTTTCTAGATACTATCAATTACTCTAGCAGAAAAAATTGTTTTTCTTGCTTTAGCTAGTCATCTGAAATATACAGAAGTTTATTCCTTTTCCAACTCTAAAAACCAACATTTTTCTGGAGAAAATGGTCTAAACACTCAATACATTTAACTATGCAATTATCATGGTCAATAGTAAATGAAAATTAGGCATAAGATTTTATTTCTTCATATTTGCAACTCATAAATATACTTAAATTTTCCTTAAATTTAATGTGTGAGATTTAATTTTCTTAAATCGAATAACCTGTGTGAGATGCTCAGATCTGTAAGAAGAACACAATTAAAAAATAAAAACACTTAATAAAAAGCAAAATACCGTTACCATAATTTTTTTTAAGTTTATTTACTTATTTTGAGAGAGAGAGAGAGCTGAGGAGGGGCAGAGAGAGAGGGAGAGAAGGAGTCCTAAGCAGGCTCCATGCTATCAGCGCAGAGCCTGACACAGGGCTTGATCTCATGATCTCACAAACCGTGAGAAATCAAGACTCAGATGCTTGACTGAGCCACCCAGGTGCCACCCCATGACCATATAATTAAAAACTTTCAAATGACTATCTTCACTATCAAATTTTGCTTACATTAACAAAAGTAGTTCTAGATTAGTGAAACTACAGAGCTGTTACTCTATTATAATTAAAACAACACAAAGTAGAACTTGGATCAAGCTAGAAAATAACCTGTCTTAATTCTGCGATTTGTTCAGAATCTTGAGCAGAAGCTGTTGCTGAAGACAGTTCATTTGTGCCAGCTGATGATTGAGAAGATTTCTACAAATAGAATAGAAATAAACTGTGAAGTAAATTCAGTCTAAAGAGATAGGAAACAAAACAGAACTATACACATATAGGCTATGCCTTATAGAGGCTTACCAAAAATTTCACATCAACATTTTAGTTTTTATACCCAAGATAAAATTTCACACTGTCTACAATAGATAATAAATTTATACTTATACCAAGTAACTTATTAAACCTAAGCACTTATCTGAGATTATATGGAGAAAGAGCATAAACCCAGTATTTATTAAGCAATTTCCAAGTATTGAAAGAGCTTAATACAGAGTAGCTCATTTAATTCTCTCAACACCAAAACAGAATCGAATGCTACCAATTTACAGATCAGCAAACAAGTTTAAAGAGGTTAACTAAGTTGCTTAAATTCAAAGAGCTAGGAAGTGCTGAGGCTTTAGACAGTTTAACGCTAAAGCTCATAATCTAATCTTTTAAAAGCAAACTCGGCTGAACGTGGGCTCAAACTCACAGCCCTGAGATCAAGCGTGTTCTACCAAATGAGCCAGCCAGGCACCGCCCAAAGCTCATTCTAAAGTGTTACGATGGTATTTTAGCTTAAAGGATCCAGAAAAATAAACAAACAGCATAATGAGAATTATTCCTGACCTCTTAAAGTTTTTTTTTTTAACATTTACTCACCAAATTTTCAATCAGAGAGTCCTTTTCAGCCAGCAGGCTTTGTAAAAGTTCCTGATTACTTTTTAATTCTTCTATTTCTTCTCGTAACCTACCAACTTCTTCTGGTTGAATGCCATTCACCTGAGTCGCGTCACTATAAGAACCTGGATGTGGATTATCTTTTCCTATTAAGACAGGAATAAAGTTTGAACAGCCAGCATGAAATGTACGTTTTCCATTTCTTGAATTAGAGATTTAAATATAAAAATATAAAATTCCCTTAAGTCAATTACTTTGGCAGCACTTTTGTAATAAGCACATTTCATTTTTGCAAAAGAGCATACTGATAAAAATAGCAAAATGATATTTTCAGGTTTCTGGGAAGAAACACAGCATAGTCTTATTAAGACCAAACTGCATGGTTTGGTGATCTACAATTAGGAATCATAGCAGTTTCAATGACAGTTTGGTCAATCTAAGAGAAAACAAAATCCCTTTTAAAATCTTCACAAAGGAACAGTGTTCTATATGGACTACAATAACTGACAAATTATTGTTGTAAGTGAAGGAAGTAAAAGAGGTAATTTTTTCTGAAAAATTTCTGAAATTCACCTTTATATGAATAAAACTATTTCTAAATAACTAGCATTCCAATCATAAGCACTACATGATACTATTTATAAGCATTTGACTTACCTTGTGCCAGGCACTGAACTAGAATTTTATATATTATTTCATCTGATTCTCAGATGACACAGATGCTATTATCAGTTCCATTTTGCAGATGAGGAAACAGAAAGGTTAGAGCAGTAGTTCTCAACTGGATATACATCAGAATCACCCGGGAAGCTTGTAATAATTACTAATGCATGGCTCCAACCCCCACTAATTAAATCAGATGCTTGAGTGCGGTCTCGATATTGGTGGTATTAAAAAAAGAGAAAAAGATCTCAGGATATTCTAATGTGCAGCCAAGGCTGCGAACCAATGGAAAAGATTCTGGAATAGGCAGCAAGAAACCTGTACTATAAACTCTGATTTACATATTTGTTACACTGATTAAGGCCAGAGAAAGACTGGTCCACAAGAATAACCTGCTGGATTCATTCCAGCTTTGGGGGGCACTACAACAGTTGGCCAGTTATACCTACCTAGCTGTACTTTAAGAAGATTATACTGATCTTTGTGTTGCTGAATCTGAGATACTTGCTGTGTGACTGCCGTCTGGAGCTGTTCGTTTTGACATTTTAACGTAGAAATTTGCTGCTTTAATTCCTCAAGTTGCAGATCCTGTGAAACAAAACATAATTCAAGTGTTTAAATTTATGCTGTAGCATTAAGAAGATGGGCACACTAAAAACTAGAGATTATTTTGGATCATGATATTAAAGTACTCAACAATTCCAGAATCACTCAGCCATTAAGTAATAATACATTAATGTATGCACGAAGTCAACGGACGTGTAGCGGAACCATAAAACTCCCAGTCAGGCCGCACTGATAAGCACGGGAGCACAGCAACCCCGCTGCAAGTACCGGGGCGAGGCACAGTCAATTTTAAAGACTCCACTCTCCGGTCCATCAGACCACTGAGGAAATTCATACCGACTATCTAAGAAACTTAGCATATGTATACATGCATCTATGTTACTTTTAACGTAAAAGATAATTTCTAGAACACCAAAAAAAAAAAAAAAAAAAAGAAAAACCAAACAAACCTTCCAATTCTCACCACCCTATGTAACTATTTGGATATGATCTATTTCTTTATTTTCTTCGAATTTTTTTTCCAATCCAAGTGTTTTAAACTTGTCATACTCAGTCCATACGTCATTTTGTAGGCTTTACTTACTACTCAACTGTAAGTTTCCCATATTACTAGTTTTTGCAATCATAACTTTTAATGTTTACTCAATATCAGTAGATACAATATAATTTATATTAAAAAACAACACCGAGGATGCTTTCCACTTGTCTAAATAATAAATATCATTACAATAAATATCACGGTCATATTTTCATTTTCCTGTATTCTGAAGAATTTCCTTAGGATGGATTCTCAAATGTCATTCAGTTTATATAAATATTTTATAGCTCTTATTGCTTATTGCCTAATTGTCAAATGGCATTTTAAATGAGAATATTTAAAATTAACATTTCTAAAGCAGAGTCATTATAGTAATTGTGTCAAATCACTCTTTTCTTCTTCTAAATTAACCATATTTATCAGCCCCCAAGTGTAGGCAGTAACATCACATTCCAAGTATTTATTTCCCATTGCTCTAAAGATATTACATCTTACCATCTGGAAGTGACTCCACATTTGTACTAAAATATAGATGAAAAATCCTAATAACCATGGGTGGGTTAATGATTTAAGTTTGAATCATCCAAAGATGATTCTAATTTACTGACTGCTTATAAACTGAAAAGCTCAGACTGAGTGCTAAATATACCACTATATTTTTATTCTTTCTCAGAATTCCAATCTCAACAATATAGACCGTGGGGAAGAACACACAAGCAGTTCACATTTACAGGGCTATACCCAAGCTCGCCACAGGGGCTTCAAGCTGTGTATAACCAGCAGGGTGTGGAGGGCAGTGCAGGGAAGGGGGGACAATCGGCCTCACTGGACCGCCACCAGTATACTGTTTTTAATGACACTGGCATCTTAAATAACGTCAGTGATCTCATCCTCCAGGTAACACCGCGGCACTGTGCAGGATTCGAAACGAGGTATGTACCATGATGAGGAATTACATGAGAGAAACAAACAAGAAACACACTCTGAAGAAATGTAGTAGAAAGTTTAAGGTGCTCAATGTAATGCAAGTGTGGAGGCTCTCTGGTGTCCTGCAGAGAAAACTTCAGCTGATGATTCTGAGAAGGTAGTTTCGACTTTCATCGTCATCCCCCACTCTACGTCAGCTCCCTCTACTGTTCTCAGCATCATCTATTCAGAGCTCTAAGGATTGCATCTGACCCCTTATGCTCCCTGTACCCACATTCAATCATCACCAAGTCCTGCCGCTTTCATCTGCTTTTGTCTCCACATTTCTCAGTCTGTCCCCCGCTATACCACATAGCATGAGTTTTAAAGTCCCAGTAACACACGTTTTTGAATTCTCTTCCAACAATCACTGAGTGACCCTAGACAAGTTTAAATTCTCTCTCAGATTCTTCATTTATTCTTAAATGAAGATATTAATTACTTTGTAGGGACGCCATGAAAATGAAGCAAAAAAGTGTTTAAAATGTTTTGTGAGTACCCAGAACACAATAAACAAAAAACAGCCACCACTGTCATCACTGCCACCACCAGTGCCCCAATTTCCTCCCCTAGCCTGCCACACCACCTCCCTCCCTCTAATTTTGCCTTTCAAGTTTCAAGTTGCAGCCACCACGTGTTGCAAGTACATACCAATAACGCGTCCCGCCCCTCTTCCCTGTCTCTCCTGGTGGCCAGCCTGTCCCTAGTTATGCTTTAGGACTCCCACGTTCTGTTTCCTCCAAACCCCAGCTCTTCCCTCGCCAAATCAGGTGCCTCTCAGTGCTGCCACATACATTCAATTGTCTGTATCTCTAGACTTCATGTGTTATGTGTGTCACAATAACCTATTTATAATTTTTTCTTGCCATGAAACTGTGATAGGGGAACATGCCTGATTTGTGGCTCACCCACAACATCTTGCACAATCTTAACATGAGCTCTCGCTCAGTTTGTTGAATACTCAGATAGTTTTGAAGGATTTACGAAAATAATGAGCTCTACTTTCTGTATCTTAGTTGTGTATGAAATGCCAGGAAAAACTCTTCCCCAAAGTAGAAAAATATCAGCGCCCTAGAGAGTGTTTACAATCTGTCAATACATACTTGTTCTCGGATCATGTTTTTGTAGTGAGTCACAATACTGTCATGCTGTTCTAAGGTTTTCTTCACCTCTTCTTCTTTTTTATCCTCTTCACTGGATTTATAAATAGCCTTAGTTATCACACCTATAAAAGAAAGCTAATTAAAAAATCATTAAAAAAATTTAAAATCCTTTGTTATTAGTAAGAATTAATCAGTAAAAACATATGGCCTAACTGTATGACAGAGAAGATATAGTCTTTACAATCTTATTGAATGCCAAAAGTCCTTCAATGGACTACAGACCAAGAGCTAGGAAAAAGCCCCTGCTTTTAGGCTTACTATATAATCTACATGTGTCCAGAATATGCATATACAAAATAATCACAGGGGCTTTCTAATGAAAATCAATATAAACTTTGTCTTACCTTCAAGTTCTTTTACCAGCTTCGTAAACTCATGATCAAATATCATGTACTCTGGACTGGGAAAGTTTGGCTGTGGTTTCTGAGATGCTCTGGAATACAACTCATGTTTGCTAATAAATCCTAGTTTCTCTATGAAGTTTTCTTTGCCAATTCTCTTCTCTATTAGTTGTTTTAGTTTCTCTCTACAGAGATAAGCACATTGAGATGCTTTAAAAAAAAAAGTCATAACAAGGGGAGTCTGAGTGGCTCAGTCGGTTAAGCATCTGACTCTTGACTTCAGCTCAGGTCATGATCTCAGGGTTTTTGAGATTGACCCCCATTTGGGCCGGGATTCTCTCTCTGTCCCTCCCTTGCACACCTGCACACACACGCTCTCTCCCTCAAAATAAATAAACATGTTTTAAAAGTCATAACAAAATACAAAAGGTTGGTCTACATTATGCTTTGGCAGAAAAAATGTATCACCATCACTTGATGACATTAGCAGTCATTCCCCCGGCATCTTCCCTCACTCACTTCATGTAGCTCTCAAGTGAGTTATCGTTGAAGTAAATGGAAATGCCCAGCAGAAGGGCACATAAGCCTTGCACCAACTGCTCTTCCTCGCCAAGATTTTCTGCAATTTGTCCTGTAAGCTGAACCTTTTGTTAAGGAGACTAATGATTCATAATATCTAGAGTATTTTATTTTACAGTTAGAATTTGACATACATCATGTAAGAATTTCTACAAAAAACTGTATGTATGTATAGTCTAAGCAAGCAAAAACAAACAATGGTGCATAGACTGACAGACAGACAGACACACACACACACACACACACACACACCATAAGCAAGTATCATTACCAACTTAACAATATGAAGAGCTGCAACACAGCTGAAGAGAACTCAAATATTTAGAACACAGAGCTACCTTGGATGCAGAGGAGGAAGTAAGCATACTTACATGTCTCTTACTAAAACACAAAGGATACAAATGGAACATTGGCTGAATTGTGAAGAAAATGTGTTACTGCAATGGGGCAGTTGCTTAGCCAGGTACAAAGCAACATTAGTAATCCAACTCTCGTCTGTATTTTGCTTCCCTGAAATAGACAAGTTGGCAGAAATCTCATTTTTTTTTTAAACTTAAAGTTGCCCTAAGACCCCTCTCTATTTGCATTAGAAGATCTTTAACATCTTATAAAAGATGTATTAGGAATCTAGACATAAAAAACTGAATAAGAGAATTCATTCTTGTATCCTTTATGGGCCATACTGCCCAAAATGAACAGAAGGCAGAAATTAGAATTGATTAAGGTTCATAAACATATACCAGGTTATCTAAAATACTATTAGTGGAAAAACCTGGTCTGCTAAGGAAGATGCATGATGTGGGTGCTTGAAAATTTATCAACCTGAAAACACTTTACAATAGCATAAACTTGCCAGGCAAATTGATGATGTTCCAATTAGAATTTCAGAAACAAGTTTCTAATGAAAGGACAATTTCTACCTTCTTCAAAAAACATTGCAGTCGGAGGAAATAATCTCCTGAATTATTTAATCAAATTCCATTAGAGAATATATTCCCTAACCAGAATGATAAATCATGTTGCAAACTCACTGACAACATGCCAAATAATGAGAATCATAAACATAATGAAGAAAAAAAATTTATTTAAATTAGCTAACTGCCTCAAACCACTAATTATACTGCTACCAACTATAGTTAAACAATATTGAAAACTAGCACATCCATCAAAATTACAGTTTCCTAGATTTTAATACAACTCATTTGTATCGCTTAATGTGGGACAGTCTGTTAGCTTATAATATTGCCACTGCCCACATTATATTATATAACCTATATTTTTGTTTAAGAAAACAAAACTTGTTTGAAACAAATAAGTGAAAATTAGCACAGTAATGCATTACTTTGAGATGGTCTCAGAAAATATCCAAAATACAGTTTTTCAAAGACAGGCAAAGAATGGATTTAAAGTAACGATCACTATGTTTTGAAAAATCATTCAGTCTTCCAATTTCATGAACTTTGATGTCAATACCCTTGGCCTTTTTATAATCTATTTTCAAGTATATTTAATATTTAATTAAGTGAATTCAAACTAGACTTGTTCAAAATGATCTGCCAAATAAGCATTAATTTGCTTACTATGCTAATTAATAGCATGAATTTGGCTTTTACATGATGCATTATTTTTACTTTTTCCTTGTCTCTGTCATTACCATGCCCACGATATGTCTTCATGTTACCCAAGTAAATTTAAAAGTTAAAAAATATAGTTATTCTCAATTGACTATGTGCCACTGAGAACTTTCAACTAATTACTCAAGTAAATAAATGAAAATATTTCCTTAACTGCCCTAAGTATATATATAAATTTATTATTTGGAATACCATTTGTATGTACCAAAAAAATACCTACATTGTGTATATAAGGGCATCCTATCAAATCACTGGCTCGTATCTGAATAAGCAAAAATGGAACTAGATTCAAATGTGGATCTTCTATCTAAAAGTATACCTTTTGGGGTCGAACTGAAGGATAAGAACAGGAATGTTAAACAGAACTAGTCAGAATCAGAAGATAGAATGGAACACCCCACTTAAACTATGGCAACAAAAAAAAGACAAAGTATTCAGGAATGAGTCTAATAACCAAAACTGTACAAAACCTAAAGAAGGAAAATTTAAAAACACTTCTAAAGAGCACAAAAGTAGATAGATCTAAATCAATAGAAAGACACAATGTCTTTAGACAGAAAACCTCAAGTTCATAAAGATATTAATGCTATATGACATTTATTAAATTAATGTAATCCAAACAAAAACACCACAAGGTTTTTCTCTCCACAGAACTAAAAAAATTCTGGTTCTCAAGTTCATATGGAGAAATAAACAAGCAGGAAACTATAAAATAAAATGAAAAGAGCAATGATATACTAGGTCATAAGCAGACAAGGATCAAGGGATAGAATGCAAAGTCCAGAGATGATCCATCTATGACTGGAAATCTAGTACACAAAAAAGACAGCACACAAGCCTTAGTGGGGTGCAGGAGGCTTTACAAAATGTTGGGACCACCGGCAGCTGCCTAAAACAAGACCGGAGCATCCATAACTCATACTGTTCATGGAGAGAAATGGAACAAAGATTTAAATGCAAAAAATGAAACCAGAAAGTGTGAGATGAAAATATGGGCAAGTCTGTTAAAATCTTTAAGTGGGGAAGGCCTTTCTAAAAAGTATGATATAAATTGTAGAAGAGATAAAGGTCTCATAAAAAAAATCCAAAACAAATTATTTTGTCAAAAGACAATATATTGGGAAAAATGTATTTGTAACTAATCACAGATAAGGGTTGAATGCCTTAATATAAAATGAGTTCCTATGAAGTTAGAAATTATTTAACCCAATATAAAAATGGACAGATGATATGAAATATATGAAATGATAATTCGTGGGAAAACCTTAAATGGTATATAAACATACAAAAAGCAATTCAAACTTTTAGAAAGGAATGCAAATTAAAACTCATTAAGATAATATTTTTCACCTCTCAACTGACTGGCAAAAATACAAGTCTGTTAATACACTATTGGTGAGGCTGCGGGGAAAGAGATAATTTACCCCAAAGCAATCTTATTTCACACTTTGCTAGTGTTTCAAAATGGTATTAGGTAGGAAAAAAACCAAGGGACAGAGAGCGGATATGCATAAAAAACACCTAAAGACTACAGAATAAACAAATAAGAGGCAGGGACCCAGAATAGGGGTGGGGCCATAACTTCTTATTGTATACTTTTTGTATCATTTGATTTATAAATCACATATATACAAGTATATGTACTTTAATACATATGTGGTATGTATATATGTGTGTGTGTATATATATATTACACTTACACACACACACACACACACACACACACACACATACTTTTAAAGGACTGAATTTAATTCTCATAATGGCAGTGTGGGGTCAGTGAAAACATTTGGTTGAGAATCAGAGAATCAAATCTTCTATTGTCCTTACCCTGTGAAGTTCAAAATGCTACGTGGACCCCAGTTCCCTCATTTAGTTAACCAAGGCCTCTGGACCAAATAATCTCAAACACAGAGGTTAAAACGACAGGCTCTGAATACCAGGATTTGTATGTTGGTTCTAAAATTCAATAGCATGAAACTTGATCATCATCCTTCAATAGCAGTAATAGTTAATGCCCATTTCATAGGGTTGTGGAGTGCACTAAATGGGTTAACACACACTAAGAGCTCAGAACAGCATATGGTACACAGTAAGTGTTCTCTGAGTGCTGTAAACTATGAACCATCCCTGCCAGTTATGCAATTCTATGCTCTCTACCTACTAGTGTATTAAAAAATGGGAGGGAGGCAAATCATGAGAGACTCCTGAATACAGAAAATGAACTGAGGACTGAAGGGGAGGGGGAAAGGGGAAGGGAGGTGATGGTCATGGAGGAGGGCACTTGTGTGGAAGAGCACTGGGTGTTACATGGAAACTAATTTGACAATAAACTATATTTTTAAAAAGTATAATAATGCTCCAAATTTAAAATAGATGGCACAATAAAGTTTGAACTGGGAAATGGAAAAAAACAGTCAAATTGCTAGGATAAAAATTTTTTTTAAACCTCAGTGAAATATAGGTGGTTCTTGTTTTTCTGCCAGGTTAATAGAAACCCATGTATATTGGAAACAGGCAAAGTGAGGGCTGTGTAATCAGTTTTTTTGTGTAGACTGTATTATTCTGATGTTCATCAAACCATGATTTATAATAAAGAAAATGGAAATTAATTAAGTGTACAAAAATCAGAAGATGGTTAATGAAACACCGGTATATTTGTTTGGTGAAATATTATGCAATCATATAGAGTGATATTTATTTAGTGTTTAGCAACACAGAAGATATTTGTAAGAAAAGATGCAGAATACAAAATGGAATCTCATGTATGATCATTCCTACGTAAATAAAGAGTATAAAAGAAAAAAGACTGAAATTTAACCAACAGTTACTTTTAGGTAGTAGAATTCTTATTTTCTACTTTTTAATTTCTCTAAAATTTCCAAAATGAAAAGAAAATAAACTATTAATGAGTGCAAAAATGATACGTATTTGCCCAATATATAATCACAAGATGTTAAATCAGACAAATCCAACAAAATCCTGATCAAGCTACTCTATCATCCAAAAAATAAAATTAGAAATTGGACCTTAAAAGCTATCAAAACATTCTATGTCATTGCACTCTGCTATTTTGATGAATTCCTTATAAGCTAAACACCCAGAAGAGCTTAAAAAAAAAAAGGCCACACTAAACTTTCTAGAATATTCTAGAATATTCACAAAACTATTCATTTTGTTTATATGTTTATATTTGTTTGTGATTGTTTATAAGTATGTAGCTCTCCTTAGCACCCCAGAGTGTATGAACCACTGAGATGTGGAAAAACAAATGGATGCTGAAATTATAATTTCAGTGCATTCTGAGGGTTTAGTTACTAGAAAGCACAGATTTTACAGGATGGAATGGATCCACAAATGAAGCTGAATTATCTTTAAGATAGACTATAATGTTTTCCTTATTTTTTTCTAAATAAAAATCCTTCTTGTTCCTACTTCGTGGATTTCAAGTTTAGTATTTTACATTGTGTACAGAAATATAAAAAGATAACATTTTAAATTTCTATTCTACAAGCACTGAAATGAGGTTCTAGAGTATTATGATTAGGTTCACTTTCTAGCAGTGGCCTCTGGTGATAAAGAATTAATAGGAAAGGGGTATGATGGAACTTTCTGAGATTACAAATATGTTTTATATCTTGTGTTTGGGTAGTGATTACAGAAGTAGATTAACTCATCAAAAATCGTCAACTGAACATTTAAGCTCTGTGAATTTCTACTGTGTATAAAATCAACACAGTAATGCATTACTTTGAGATACCTCCAAAATACTCTCTTTTAAATGCCTGACATGTATACGTTTAAAATACCTAGTATCAAAAATCTGGAAGCTAAAGCTGCAATATATATCTGTGTTATTAACACGTGTTAAATCATGCTCAGACACAAAGATGTAACTGCCAACAGCACCTCGGTTATTACTATCGATATGTACAAGGGAACCTATGAATGTAAATATTAAGGCACACTCCTTTGTTGCCAAACACTCCATACAAAACAAAAATCAAAACCAACACAAATCACACTCCCCACACACATCAAAAACTAATCCCCAATGGTAATTGTACCATATGGGTCATATCCAGAATAACTCATAATATTTAATTTAAAAATATTTTAAATTCCAAAATTATACTTACTACTGTACATTTTCATAATCTAAGTAATAAAAAAGTCATCACATTCTTTCATAGACTGACCAGCTAAAGACAAACTTCTTAGCCCTAAATTTTATTAGTTTTGAAATAGTTTCAGGGGGAATAGAGAAGCAAGCTTAGGTGAAGAGACACACAAAAAACCACCAAAAAACCCAAACCAAGGAGTTCCAGAAAGTGCAAGCATCCCCGGAGGAAGCACAGGTACAGCTTCAGACTCTCACTTCCGCAGCTCTTAGTAACACCATGACATGGAGACAATACCCCGCGGAGAAAAACTGGAGAGCCACTTACAATCGAGATAAACTTGCTGACACATGAAAGTGTGAGTAGAATGTAACTTCAAACAAGCGGTTAAAAAAATCATCAGCAAAACCCAAGACCAAGGAAAGCCCTGCTGTAAGAGGGAAATGCCTAAGCTCAAACAAGCGATACATACCCGTCTGTCGATCTTATCACCCTGTAAATTACACATTAACAATTATTCATAAATATCACTGCTGTAGAAAAATTTAAATCCAGAAAAACCCCTCATAGATGGTCTCTCTAAAAACCCACACCAATAATTTGGGACAGGACAGTTCTAATCTCTTATTATATAACAAAACTTACGCATTTTGGAGGAGAAAGGATCATTTATAGCACTGTGGCTACTCAGAGGGGGAAGACACCACTATCTTGAGAATTTCTCATAATGCATTAATCGTAACTACAGTCTTAGAACTAAGTCTCTGGCGGGGGTGGTCAGTTAAATTGCTGTGTGGCTTAAGAAAAGCTGTTTTCAACAAACAGCAACATGAGAATGAAAAGTACTACATACACATGGATATGAATATTTAGGGGCAGCTTTTTCAAATCACTAAGAAATAAATGATAAAGATAAAACAAGCTTTAAATTTAAGTAAACAGATTTTAAACAACAAAGAGAATGTTCAATCCCCTTTTCACTAAAGTTAATTTTGAACCTTAATTTGTAGCTTCCTATGGCTGGCATTGATATCTCTTTAAAAGCTCATAATAAAACAATTCCATGAGTGTGTCAAAATTAAAAATTAAGAAGAACACAGCACGTTAACACAGGGAGGGAGAGAGGAAAATTCCAGGGACCAGTACAATTTTAGACGTAAGTATATTTTTACTCTAAGTGACTCAGAATGTTGATGACTGAAGTTTTGCTAAAGGGTGAACCTGAACTGTTCAACAGCAACATTGGTGCATGTGGACAAGTCATCCAACAGTAAGTGACATTCCTAAATACCTCAGCATCCACACTTCAGTGAAGCTTTGTTGTTCTTATTGGGTGTCTAGAGGAATGCAAAGTTACATTTTTCTCTGTATTACTAGATACATTATATGCCTTGGGGTTTTGAGGATTAGAGAACCCTCAAACATCAAGGAGTACAATGTTTATAATGGATTTGGATTCTATCTTTGTTTTCTGAAAGGAAGATCGACTGGTCTGGAAAGAGAAAGAGGGACGTATACAGCTATGAATCACTTTATTCTATTCGCTCGTATAAACAGACCTAAATTCAGCTACTGAGCAGAATGAGAAAAGGTCATGAAAGAACACTGGATGATATAAAAAGGAAACAAAAAGAAAAACAAAACACCTTTTTGTTCAGAAGATGTGTTTCATGAAGCCGATCTTACTATTTGGCAAAACTATTCTTGTAAGAGTATGTATTGCTTTCTAAACGCCACACAGTTTCTGGTTACAATGAGCTAATGAGCAGGTAAGTTCATGCCTCTTTCCTGTTTCGTCTCCATCTATGAAGGATATCCTTAAATCTTTGTATCACTGACACGAAAATGTATAGCTGAAATTTTTCCCCCTTAGAGCAGTTCCACTCGCCACGTTACCTGTGAAAGGATGTTGGTGCACTGTTGCAATAAAGAAACTGGAGGGTTGCCGATACTTGTAGCAAGTTGAACCCTGAGCAACTGTTCTTTCTGGGTAGCATTTTCTTGCAAAGCATGGGCAAGGGCCACAGCAGCACACCAGTTTGAAAGTGAATCAGTAGAAAATAAACCTCCGCATAATAACTGACCAGCTGAGACTGAATTACCTGTTGCTACAAAGATGGCAGGCAGATGATGATAAAAAAATTAATTACGTTGTTTTACACACACACACATACACACATAGTATGAAATACGATTTTAAAATTTGTTAATTAAGGGTATTAAGCTACATTTTAAAAAGTCTGCTTTGCAAAACAAAAATGAAAGATGACAAAATAACCTTGGAAGAAGAGTAGCAGAACAAAGAAATATTTGAACATCTTAGGCATCAAATTGATAATATTCCAGAAAATTATTGTCTTAATTAAAAAGTGCATTTCTAAAGCAAATCTAAGGAAATGCCATATTTTAAATATTCCACTACATCCAGGGTCTCTTATTATTTACAATATACCTTATCATTAGAAACTTGACAGACTACTTTTCAGAACAGAAGTTAGAACTAAATTATTTACCATCAATAGTGGAAGGTAGAAGCGTTGACACAATTTCTCCTTGTCCTTTTTGGTTTTTATATAAGAAACACTGGAAACAGTAGAGAACAGCACAGCGCAATACAAACGGCTGCCTTTCGTTAACCATGGACATGAGAAGTACTACGATTGCCGGTCTGTTCATTCAGAAAGAAAAGAACAAAAGAAACACTGTGGCCCAAGTACACAGATCAGTGACCAGTCATTTCTGCTGACTGAAGAACCATAAGCAGAGCACGAGCGACGTAAGAATGCCATCTGCACTTCGCAGGACCGAGAACTGCAGCTCAGACAGGCGGTTGGTCTGTGTAAGGCACAGAGGAAGTGCAAGGGTGATAACTGAGCCCAAATACCAAACCTCCAAGGACCAGGAGGACCATAAACTCTTTTAAAGCACCACATGTTTGGGGTGCAGGGGTGGCTCAGTCGGTTGAACATCCGGCTTCACTCAGGTCATGATCTCATGGTTCATGGGTTTGGCCCCGCATCGGGCTCTGTGCTGACAGCTCAGAGCCTGGAGCCTGTTTGAGATTCTGTGTCTCCCTCTCTCTCTGACCCTCCCCTGCTCATGCTCTCTCTCTGTCTCTCAAAAATAAATAAAAACCATTCAAAAAAAAAATAAAGCACCACATGTTTATCTTGTCAGATAATTTCTAGCTTCAAAACATACACTCGAACTTCTGTAAAGATGTGTATGTGAGATCTACTAAAAACCCAAAGTAGATTTTGACTTCCTTAGAGGAAGAGCAGTATCTCCCTTTTCCTACCTTGGTGGGTTTGAAGGTGCGTTTACAGAAGCGAAGTAGTCTTGGTTTACTTGGTAGCCTCGGATAACTTCTGACACAGTATTAATGGTCTATTAAGGGGGGGAAATAAGAATTTAGAGAGAGTAAGTCAAGGAAGAAAACCTGTTTTCAAAAGAAGAAAACGTTATATCCTTCAGCATTTTGCTTTAAAATGCCAAAATTCAGATACCAAAGAAAGCAGTGACAGCATTATAATCTTGGTAACACTTTTTCAAAATAACGTTTTAAAACATTAAGCATAGGCCTCCAACAAGAAATAATACCTAATGGTTAGCATTTAAAAATCTCAAAAAACTAAAATCAACAGTATCCTCTAAAAGACAAGAATCTATTTCTACAAAACAAGGATGTTTCAAAATAAAATCAGCCAACACATTTAAAATATAACAAATTAAAATTTCAATTTAAGGATGAAGTTGAAAATACCTCTAAGAAAATAGAATAAAAAGACAAACTAGATACACAGAAAGTCCAACAATCTATAAGTGGAGTTGCAGAAACAGAACATAAAAAAAATTATGAAGAAATATATAAAACAGTCTCAGAACTGCAGGACATGGGTCTACAGCTTGAAAGGGTCCAGTGAGCGCCAAAAATAACTGGGGAGGGTAAAACAAACGAAACAAACCAAAACAAATGTCTGTAGTACTGCACATCATCAGTGTACTGCAGGAAACAAGAAAGGAAGAGAAGGTCCCAAAAGTTTCTAGAGAAAAAAAGGTTACATAAATAGGATTAAGACTAAAAATGGCTTCAGATTTTTTTTGTTGTTGTTGTTGTACATCCGTGATTTTAATAAAACTGTGCCTCAGAGAGGAGAGGAGAGAACTAGCTGGCTGGTCTGTCGTCCTTTACACAAAGCAGTCTGGTGCTCGGTTGAGGGTAAGTACTGGGGCTGTCGAGAGCACCGTGGCATCGGCACAGTCCAGGGACTCTCCGTTTGTAGGCGAAAATGAGCCCTGTCCTTGTTTCTTTTTAGGGGGAATATATCCACTGAGATGAGAGGCCAAACTCCGTTTCTCGCGAGATGGTCTGACTTTGAGCTCCGTTTTCTTCCTGTCGGGGTCGTGCACCACGGCGTGCCTAGTGAGACTCTGCTTCATTGCAAACGTTCTGCCGCAGCCCGCGTGCTCACATGTAAACGGGCGCCCTTCCTCATGAAAGGAGAGAATGTGGCTCTGGAGGTTGAAGACTGTCGTGTAGGTCCTACCACAGCCTTCCCGGGGACAGCGGCAGACCTCCCTCTCCGGGGCGTGAACTTTCATATGCTGCTTAAGGTAATCCTTGCGTTTAAATGTTTTCTGGCACACTTCACATCTTATGACCTCTTTATGGCTTTCCCGCACGTGTTTTAGAAGCTCCGTCCATGTCTTTGCCACGGCTTCAGATTTCTTAACAGCAGCTCTGAAATAATGTTCTGAAAGTTGAGTGCTATGATTCCCAGCTCTGAATTTTTACCTACCCAAACATTAGAGTAACTCTGAAAATAGAGGAATGACATGTAAAAACTAAAAACAAACTCTCTTGCCATTTACTTTTTCCAGGAAGTAAACTAAGATAATGAGCAAAAACGTGGGGGGTAAAGACATGGAACCTGGTAACTAAAGGATTTAGGTCATGACAGGGTTAAAAGATCCTTGGATGATGGTGAAAGTCCTGGGTCTAGAGATGTGCACAGAAGAAGACCGGCTCATATCGGAGGAGGAGGATGGAAGGCTTCTACAAGAAAAATGTCTGGGATGGGAAATGACATGTTAAGCATATGATAATATTAATATGCACATACACAGAAAATTACAACTTAGGAAAGAGAAAGAGATATTTAAAAAAATATATAGGGCTCTGGCTTGGCAGGGAACTGTATTTGTATAGTCATAAAATTATAAACCCCGATTATTGACTTAAATGCAAATTACCAGGGTGACAGGAAGAAGTGAGAGGGTAACAAGACTTACGGCAAGGGAGGAGTGAGACTGAAGATGGCTAGCTGCTTTAAAAAATTTTTTTTAACCTTTATTATTTTTGAAAGGCAGAGAGAGAGAGACAGAGAACAAGCAGAGGTGGAGAGAGAGGGAGACGGAATCTGAAGTAGGCTCCAGGCTCTGAGCTGTCAGCACACAGCCTGACGTGGGGCTCGAACTCAGACTGCGAGATCATGACCTGAGCTGAAATCCGCTGGTTAACCGACTGAGCCACCCAGGCGCCCAGCTAGCTGCTTTTGTTAACAAAACTTTTATTATTACCTATTCTTTTAATATGCATATGTTCATTTAAGAAAGATTTCGTGAAAGTTTAAGTAAACTAAACCTTTCCTTTCTTCACACTAATCTTTTTCTTCATAGGTAGGAAACAAAAATGCCAAACATCAGGGAAAAAGAATTTACTCTTCTATGACTATGTAAGACTCCTTAAGTCTCAAGTCTTACTTGACTAAGTCATACCGTCCTCAAAATTAAAAACACAAATCATACTGTGCACTCCTGTTGAATACAATAAAATTAATGAAAGTCCTGTAAGCTTGAACATTATTTATATACTATTAAACTTGAGTGGTGAGTACACCTTTTGGAATTAATACTGTCGTCATTATGCTAATTATGTTTTAGTAGGATCGATAACCATATAAAAATGGTTAACTATTTCTGTTTTTCCTTCAGCTGACACCTCATTCTTCTTAGGATTCCTGATTTCACCTTCCACAAGAGTAGCCTCTGCCTCCATCTGGCTTACCTCAGTCAGGATATCAGCAGGCACTCCCGTAGCCATGAGGATAGTGCACAGCTGCTGCAGTAAGCCGCACTGGAACATAGCTTTCTGGCAGCTACTCGTAGCACCCGGAGGGTTGGTGGGAGATACCAGCACACGAACCAACTGTGAAAGGAAGAGAAAGCAAAAGTTGTCTTTTAAAGATTTGAAAAGTCTTGAGGCAAATTATCTGTATGAACAAGAACGTCTATGTAAAGGATTCCCTCACCTCTTCAGCCAGATCTAGGTGCTCTTCCCTTCACGCTCTCATGGCAACAGTTCTGTTATAGTACAGAGTACATTATGCCAGTCTGTCTCCTGCAGGTGATGTGAACTCCCAGAGCGGAAACTGCCTCAGTCATTTTTGTATTCCAAAGAACAGGCCCAGTATTTCTAACATGGTTTTTAGTCAATATATGAATGAATGAATGAATGAATAAGTAAAAGGGTGGTATATTTCTTACCAAAGTAAAGATGTACTACCTAATTATAAAGAAGGTCTGAAAATAGAATGGCCTGAGGTGTGATAAAGTCCCCCTAATCTGGAGATACTTAAAGAGAGACCAAAACTAAGCACTGAAGACGTGGTAGAAGATTTATGCTTAGGCAAGGGGTTGGCTTCACTGTTAATGGTAATTAAACCTTATGGTTCTCTGATTAGTCTGAACTTGAACATGAAAACTTGAACATAAACAATGTCATCCCCAAAAAATGTTCAGCACAGTTACAACTTCAAAATAATTTTACATATATCTTGTATTTTAAAACAAGACCTAGAAGTCTATGTGTGTATAAAATCTTGTATATTAAGATCAAATGGGATTTTGTAATATTTTATTAAGAGGGTTGATTAGTACTTTGATGTCACTAGAGAGAAGCTTTAGGATTACATAATGGTTCAAATCTTTAGACCTTTCCAGTTAGACCCCCATGGCTTTTTTTGTTTGTTTTATCCCTATGTGGAAAAAAAAAAATATATATATATTTAAAGCAAATACCAAGCTACTTGTCACTTCTCCCATAAATATTTCTATATGCATCTCTAACTAAAAAGAACTTAAAAAAACATGATCATCATGCCATTACTGTATCTAACAAAATCAACAATGATTCCTTAATATTATCTAATAGCAGTGGGGTATTTATTGATGGTGTAAATAAAGAAAAAGTAATTATCAATTTTCTAGATGACAGAGAAGTAGGAAATGGTGATTGAAGAAAGAGGGAATACTTCTTATAAGGATAACAACATAGGGGAAGACTTAATAACACTCAAATATGTGAAATACCATAAGGAGTGGACTTGTATTTTCCCAGAGAGCAAATCAAGGGGAAGTTTGTAGAAGGCAGATTTTGACTCTTTATATGTAGTAAGTTTTTAATAGCTAGAATTACCCAACAATGAAAAAGATTCTTGCATAAGGCAATGAGCTTTCTGAGAGTTGCCAGCAGTATCTGTCCAAAAAATATTACGAGGATATATTCCTATAGTAATAGGAGGCAGAACTAGTCATAACACCATCATTCCAAGAAAAATTAAAGTGTTTTATGAATAAAAAATTTTTCAGAAAAATGCCTCCTCAAAATTTAATCTGTAAAATTTGAATGAATATCCTCAAACACATCAATTTCAATTTACAGAATTTTTAAAATCAATCATGGTTTCAACTGCGATGATATAATTTCAGTTAGGATATTATCTATCCAAATAGGAGTGTTTATCCTCATTTTTGATGCACTTTCATTTGGTGCATAACACAGAACTGAAAATACAAGCAACCCTAAATAAAGCTATAAGGAAACAGCACAGTAATAGGCTGAAAAGCAGAAGATAATCTGTGGCCTGTGAAGTCATGAATTCATCAACTACTCAATCTTTGAGATGGAGACTATATTAAAGTGAATTAAACTCAGTTTCTTTATTTTGAAGTTTACATTCAAGATTTTATTTTTTAAAAGTAAAAAGTACTTAAAGAACCAATTTACTACATATGTAAAAGTAACATAGTTTTTTTTTGTTTACACACAGCACTTGAGTCTAATTTTTTTTTTTTTTTTTTTTTGGTAAGGTAGTCTTTTACTTTTTAAACAGTGGCTTTCTTCAAAAATAATTCTTTACCCAGTACTCTAAACCATAAAGCACGAGGGGGCTCCTTCAGCAGTGTACACTTTCACTGCTTGGCAGGATGTATGTTGTAAGTTTTTGCACATCACCAGATCTCTTCACTCTATCTAATCATGTTTGGAAAGTGGCGTTGGGCAAAATATCAAGCTTACTACTTGGGATGCTATTTCTAAGGTACAAAAAACATGTTGAAAAACTAAGTCTTGAAATGTGTCATATGGACATGTGAAAGTAGAAAGGACGAGGTGGGGAGTGTAAAATAGAAATATTCTACCCATGTTGTCCTGTAAAATATTTTCCTAACAGGTTTTAGGCATATTCTATGTAAGGTAACTGTAATTTATTATCTAAATTGGGACACTTTAAAAATGAAAGAGGACACTATTCATAATTACAAAATGAATACTAGTTTGGCAAAATAGGACATCTGGTCATCCTAATTACCAATCAACCCTATCTAGGCAACTCCCAGGGCATGCAACAATATTCAGACTCTAACTGCTAGAGAAACTATCCATCTAGTTTTGAGGAAAACAATTTCAGAGATGCAGGAACAATTCAGAGATATTCAAAGACCCACAAGAATCACCACAGAGCCAGTAAGTTGGGAAGCTAGTACATAAACTTAAGGGTTTGGAGAGGGAATAATAAAGGACTAAGTAAGTAATATACTACAAAAAACTTAATTAATTTTCTCTGATCCAGAAATCATTTGGGATCCTATTGTCTTCATTCATCACCAGTAAGCTTAAATAAAATTGCAGATGATTTGTCAATTTAACTTATATCAGACTTAAAACAGATTACTAATCTTTAGAGGTAGGGACATTATCATTCATTTCCTAGCAGTCAGTGCCTAGGTCTTAGTAAACGTCTAATGAATGAATTTATTTGCTGAACATAATATTCTGAACATTAAAATTTATATTAGAAACTTAACTGAAGAAAGTAAATTTTAAAAATTCAAATCAACAACCTAACCTATTATCTCTGGGTGCAAAACCCATCAGGAAACTATATGTTTGGATTTGCTTTAAAATAATCCAGCAGATCCTGGAACCTGGGATCCTGGGCAGTTTTGCACAACACTGATGTCTATGGACTCTAGCATGGACTTCATTTAAAGAAATCCACCGACCATTATTGGACAAAAACATGAATCAATTTGTATTGTGGCATTCAAATCCTAGCACTTTGGGAAAGCATCAAGTACACGTTTTTGAAGACCGTGAGGCCTACCATCATTATGCATTCAAGAATTGAGTTTGGATAACTTCATCAAGACTTAGATCCTCTTCAAAAGCCTCAAGTCTCATCTGCATTAAAGCTCTCCATTGAACCCACTCACAAAAGTAAAAGCTTACAGGGACTAAAAATCCACTAAAGCATTCCATTTTATATCCTTTCCTCTGATTTCTTTTCTATTTCCTTGGCCTTTACGGTCTTTCATATTGCTTATGTTTCTTTAGCTTGGAGCCAAGGAAACAATGCCTTCCCAAAGAATATATGTCCAGTGGCCTTAGCTTGCCTCAGTAGAGAAGCGTAAACTGGGCATGATAAGTTTAGAACCAGGTCTTTTGTGGAAGCCTATAAAAATGTGAATGAACAATAATAAATGAGAATGAAGTGGTAAAAATATTTGAGGTCAAATTATATTGTCAGTGGTTTAGAGAGATGAGCCCTTGACCTAAAAGTTAATGATTCTGGCCTCTTACTACATATTTGGTTAACTGGGAAGGTCACATACCCTGTCAATCTAATTTCATCTGTAAAGTAAATCTGATGATATTTTCCCTGCCTACCTCACACGGTTGTTGTGAGGGTCAAATGAAATAACATATATATAAAGGACTTTTATATAAATGTGCAGAAAAAAAAAAAATTCCAGCAAAGGGGCGCCTGGGTGGCTCAGTCGGTTAAACATCCGACTTCAGCTCAGGTCAGATCTCACCTTCATGGGTTCGAGCCCCGCGTCAGGCTCTGTGCTGACACCTAGCTCAAAGCCTGGTGCCTGCTTCGGGTTCTGCGTCTCCTTCTCTCTCTGCCCCTCCCCCTCTCATGCTCTGTCTCTCTCTGTATCAAAAATAAATAAAACATTTAAAAAAATTATAAAAAAAAAAAATTCCAGCAGGGCAGGGTGCCTGAGTGGCTCAATCAGTTAAACATCTGACTCTTGGTTTTGGCTCAGGTCATGATTTCATAGCTCATGAGTTTGAGCCCTGCATCAGGCTCTGTAGCAGAGACTGCTTGCGATACTGTCTCTTCCCCTCCCCTGCTCACTCTCTTTGTCTCTCTCTCTCTCAAAATAAACTTTAAAAATAAGTAAATAAATTACTTAATAAAACAAAATAATCCAGCAGGGCGAGAGAAGGGAATAAAAGATGAAACAAAATTGCCAGATTGTTAATAACAACTGCAGCAGAGTCATGGGTGTATACACTGAGGATAGTGGGGGGAGGGGGGTTGATGGCAGCGGATCTCTATCTCCCAGCATAAGTGCAAATCTTCATATTAAAAGGTTTTCTTTTAAGCCCATCTGAAACCAACCAAATATCCTGGATTTATCAAATACAAGCAATTGTCTTTTCCTTCGGACCACTGTCAGAATTCTTGTCACAGTTATGTCTGTCTATAGTGTACCTGT
The DNA here is from genome assembly GCF_006229205.1 of Suricata suricatta. Lineage (NCBI taxonomy): Eukaryota > Metazoa > Chordata > Mammalia > Carnivora > Herpestidae > Suricata > Suricata suricatta. The sequence continues at coordinate 136,036,116 of NC_043700.1, forward strand.
AGCATCACGTGCAGATTAGTCACCTTCTGTGCAGACCAGCCAGAATTTTCATCACCAACATCAAACCAAGGTTTCATACGTTGAATATATGAGCCTTCTTTAAAAAAATTTTGATTTGAATTGTTGTTTTTTAACAAGTTTTGGAGCAAAATCAGACAATCTTCCACTACTATGCCTGGGAAAAGAATGTAAAATGGAAGGGTTAAGACTGATAAAACCTGAAGGAAAAATTCAATCCCCAAACACTTTTAAATAAAAGACAAATTTCCAAGCTCAGTATTTCTTCAGTACAGCAAAGCAAAAAGCCTGATTCCTGACGATGACAGGCCATAAGCTGCGTGTTCTTTCTCAGGTTTCCAGTGATCTCTTGACCTCTCTGGTCAACTCTCCTCACCTCAGTAACTCAGATTTTTTCTTCAGATCCTACATCAAGACCTGATGACTAGGTTAGTATCACCAGCCACATGCTTTCACAAGAGTCTGCTCCTTTTATTATTATGTAGTAGGTCTTCTCCAGTAGATTATAGTACATAAAGACAGGAATGTGAATGTCCTACTAGGATACAGTGACCTACTCTATATCCTCAGCAGAGACAGAGACAAGATATCAGGTCTATACATATCAGCTCACTATTAAATATTTGTTGAATGAATCAATCATATCTTATTTAGTCACTAAGAAGCACTTGACATTGTTGTCTTGAGGTCTCTTCCTTGAAACTTCCTCTTTCCTTGGTTTCTAAAACAAACTACTCTCTCTTGATTTTCCTTACAGATCTCTGGCCACTCCTCAGGCTTCTTATCTTTCCTGGTTCCTCTTCTCATTTACTCCTATCCCCGCTTACAACATATTATCCTATAGGGCAATTCTAGCCACACCACAGCACACACTATTATCACAGCTTAAAGCTTATCAGCTGATCTCTACCCTGTACTAGTCTAAACAAGGATCTGTTTCTTCCATTAAGAATATGCTAATGTTAGATGTTCACAGCTAATAATTTCCTCTAAGCAGTACACTCACACTTTTACTCCTAGTAGTTGAGCTTTGTGTTTATAAAAATCAGTTGCCTTTTTTTTTTTTTAACTGACTTATTTTTGGGGCACCTGGCTGGCTCAGTCAGAAGAGCCCATGACTCTTGATATCGGTTGGGGCTGTTTGAGTTTGAGCCCTACACTGAGTGCAGAGATGAAATAAATAAAACTTTAGGGCTGTCTGGGTAGCTCAGTCAGTTGGGTGTTTGACTGTTGATTTTGACTCAGGTCATGATCTCACAGTTCATGGATTCAAGGCCTGCACTGGCCTCTATGCTGACAGCATGGAGCCTGCCTGGGATTCTCTCCCTCCCTCTCTCCCTCCCTCCCTCTCTCCCTCCCTCTCTCTCTCTCTCTCTCTCTCTTTCCCTCTCCCTCTCCCTCTCTCTCCCTCCCTCTCTTTGCCCCTCCCCGGTCACTTACTCACTCTTACAATAGATTTAAGAATTTAAAAAAACAAAAACACTTTATATCTTAGAGCAGCTTTAGGTTTACAGAAAAACAAGTAAAAGGAATTCTCATATACTCTCTCCCTCTCAGTTTCCCCTTTAATTAGTAGCTAGCATTAGTGTGGTACATTTGTTATGACTGGTGAATGAAAATGGATACATTTTTAAAGGCCACAGTGCACATTAGGGTTCCCTCTGTGTTGTGTGGGGTTTGGCCTATTAGTTTCGACATACATATAACACCATTTATCTACTATTACAGTATCATACAGGATGGCTTCACTGCTCTAAAATCCTGTTACACCTATTCATTTCTTTTTTCACACCCCAACGCCTGTAAATCATTTGTGTTTTTACTGTGTTTATACAGTTTTATCTATTTCAGATATCATACAGTTGGAATCACAGAGTATCTAGCCTCTTCAGACTGGCTTATTTTGCTTAGCAATTTGCATTTAAGGTTTCTCCATGTCTTTTCGTGACTTGATGACATTTTATTGTTGAGCAATAGTGGATTGTGTGGATGTACCACAGTTTACCCATTCATCTACTGAAGGACTTCTTGATGGCTTGTAAGCTTTAACAGTTATAAATAAAGTCACTATAAACATTCGTGCACAAGATTTTATATGGATATAAATTTTCCAATCATCTGGAGAAATACCAAGGAGTGTGATTGTTGGATCATATGCTAAGAAAGTGCCAAACTGTCTTTCAAAGTGTGTCATTTTGCACTACCCCCAGCAGTGAATGAGGGCTCCTGTAGTTCCACATCCTTGCCTGCTTTTCCTGCTGTTGGTGCTCTGCATTTTCACCATTGCACAGCAGGTGTACAGTGATAGCTCATTGTTTTAGTTTGCATTTCCCTAATGACATATGGTGTTGAGCATCTTTTCACATGCTATTTGCCATCTATATATCTTCTTTGGTGATGTTTTTTGCCCATTTTTAAATTGGGTTATGTTGAATTTTAAGAGTCCTTTGAGTCTCTCGGGTATAACTTCCTTCTCAGATATAATATGTAAATATTTTCTCCCATCCTGTGGTTTATCTTTTCATTCTCTTAACAGCGTCTTGTAGAGAAATTTTCAACATTAATGAAATCGCACTTATCAGTTTTCTCTTTCATGGATCATGCCTTTGGTATTGTATCTAAAAGTAAATTATTTTTGTAATTTACAAATCTACCATGCTATTTGTACTAGTTATTAATTACTATTCACATAACTTTAATCACAGCATGTTACAATTGTTATATATTTTATTATTAGTTGTTGTTAATCTCTTATTGTACCTAATTTATAAATAAAATATTATCACAGGTATGTATGCATAGCAAAAAACATTAGTATATATAGGATTTGGTACTATCTGTGGTTTTAGGCATCCACTGGGCGTCCTGGAATGTATTCCTTATAGATACGAGGGGATGACTATTTAATAACCGCTATTTTTATAAAAACTAAGTTTAAGCCTTTGGCAAAACATAAATGAAATGAAAACAAGTCATTAAGAACAGCTGTTGTTATATATGGGTAACACAAGTCCGAAAAAACAAGAACAGTAATTGTAAAAACCCAGAAAGATCTTGCACTCCTCTATAAAGAAATCAAAAAGCAAATCTTACATCAAGTATTATAATATGATATATGAAAGATGCAGAAAGATGGAAAAATTCCAATGAGTAGACCCATATTCAAGGGAAAGGTTTTGGCCCTAACTCAAAAGATCAGCATATCAATGCACATTAGAAAAAAAATGTCTGACATTTAACTTGAAATAGTGAAATAACGTGCATATTTTAAGTCCTTTTTAAAAATCTCTGATTTAACCAATCCTGATCTCTCCAAATTAGAGGCTTCCTTATCTCATACTGCTGAACCATGTGGATCCTCACCTCCTGGTTATGAAGAACCATCAATCTCCATCAAATGAGATGTACCACTAGGAGCATCTGAAAGCTCTGGAGGAAACCGAGTATCAAAGCCCTCACTATAACTGGCAGCCTTCCCTCCACTGGGTCAAGGCCACCATCAGTTACAAGGAGGCCCTGGAACTTATCTTAGCAATCCTAAAGACAAGCTAATTCTATGTTGCCTTAAAATCCTGTTTTCCTCGGTCATCTCTGAAAATATGCACCTTCCTAATTACCTACGCTCTTCTATTTTCTCATCTTAGAATACTTTGTTTCTTTTTCTCTACTTAATCTCCTTTTGACTTTTTTATTATGCTACTTCCAACTCCCATGTATTAGTTAATAAAACCTACTATACCCCCAATCACTTCATGAAATGTTTTTTTCCTTAAAGAAGCTACCTTATCTTGTAACATTCTGAAGTGAAAGCAGTTAATGCTCTCAGTCCCATGTACCTCAGGGTCAGGATATGGAGTCTATGGTCCTCCTGGCCCAGTGTACTTTCCAGAGACCAAAGTTCCTCTACCCTCTCACAAAATCTCCTGTTCCCTTGAGGGTCAGGCCACCTGCCTGTATTATCCCTTATCACTCCTAAATGCAGTTATGTAACAAAACTTTGTTAACTGAAAACATCTCCAGCATCTTGCTCCAAATTTTCTTTCTCTAGTGTTGTCACTCTTGATTCCAATGAGAATCCAATACCTGGACTTCAAAGTTCCATGTTCTCATCTTCAAGAGAATTCTCACTCCACTACTAAAACCTCCCATTTTTCCAGCTCAGTATTCTCAACGTATCTGTTCTATGGCTTCCCTGAGACTTTCAACCCATCAACAAGCTTTTGAAACCCCATTTTAGAAACTCCATCTTCCTTCCTTCCTTGTCTAGCTTAGATTATATAGATCTTCCTTTCTTACACTCTATAGATAATATACTAAGTTCTCTTGCCTTACTGTCTTTTCATAGTACCTTCCTGGAAAACACACAATCCTGTGGAAAGCTAACTGCTTGGCTTTTTCTCTATCTCGCACCTTGGCAGCTGAGTGTTAGAAGACAGTGGGGGGATGCAATCACATAATCAAGAAGCTCTGCAGTGCTGTAAAATCCTGATGAAAACTCTCAATGGGGCCTTTATCCCTGACTGGAAATCTTCCTAATTTCAACAGTCAACTAGCTCTCCTATTCTCCAAAAGACTTTTTAATCTTCTCCATAATTCTCAACTGCGTCTTCCTCTTTCACTCTTGGCATATGACTCTGCCTTCAATTCAACTCCCTGTGCCTTCTCCATTACAATGGAAGATGTCCTTCTCCTATCTTAAAAGCCAATTCCTCCCCTTGCTCTAGATTCCATTCCTTCTTTTTTTGTATTTATGTTCCACTGATTGATCATTGATCATCCGTTCTCTCTCCTGTCTTCTCCCTCTTTTCTACTTATGTTGGTTGTAGCATCTCTCTTTTTAAAGAAAACCCCCTCACAGACTAAAGGAGAAGAATACTGTGATAATCTCCATAGATGTAAAAATTAAAAAAAAATTCCCTAAGGTTCAAGATTCATTCATGATAAAAAACTCTTAGCAAAAATCAAACTTAACGGTGGGTCATCAGCATTCTCTCTAGAGTCAGCAACATTCAACTGTACTAAAGATGCTAATTAGTGGAAAAGACAAGAAAGGAAGGTGGTGCAAAAACTGAAAAGGAAGAAAAACAATTACTGTTTTTAGTAGAAAACAGGATCATCTGCACAGGAAGCTCCATTAGAACTAAGGGCTTAATAAAGTGGTTGGACACAAGGTCAACAAAGAAAAATCAAGTAGTGACCAGTTTGAGAATGTAGTAGAAAAAGATCCCATTAATATGGTAAGAAAAACTGTAAGATGCCTAGGAATGAATCTAATAATAACAATTGAAAATGCTTTTGCTCAAAATTATAAAACATGACTCAGAGACATAAAAGAAGATCTGAATAAATTAAGAGATAGACCTGGGTTCATAAATGGGAAAAGTCAATTCAGTAAAGATGACAATTCTCCTTAATCTGTAAACCCAATATATTTCCAATCCAAGTTCTAACAGTGGGACACCTCAGTGGCTCAGTCAATAGAGCATGTGACTCTTGATCTCAGGGTTGTGAGTTCAAGCCCCACACTGGGTAAAGAGATTACTTTAGGGGGAAAAAATTTCCAACAGGGATTTTCATAGACCTTGACTAGTAAACAAGTTTCATTCAAATTAAAGAACAAAAGGAAAAGGCGTGCTAAGACAATTGAGAATTCAGAATTCATTCAGATAACCAAAATATATTTCTCAGATAATATTTGGTCTTCATCCACAGTTCCTGAAAACTCCTCAGGGTCATAAAGGTGAAATGGTTTATCTTGCTATTAATGAAAGTGATATGGGGATGTCACCCAAGGGTAGAGGCTGGTTGCCAGGAAGACCAACCATGTGACTAGAGGGTAGGAATTTTCAGTACACCCCCCACCCTCCCAGGCAACTCCCCCACCTCCAGGGAGGGGAGAGAGGCTGGAGGTTGAATCAGCTAATGGCCAATGACTTAGTCAATCATGAATTTGTAATGAAGGCTCCATAAAATCCCAAGAGGACATTTTCTCACTTCTTTTCAGAGAGCCTCCACACTTGGGGAACCAGAGTGTTTCCACACATCACTGAGCTGGGCCACAAATCTGTGAGAACAGAAGCTCCTTTCTTTGGGACCTCTCCCTATATATTTCTTCATGTGGCTGGTGATTCATATTCTTTAATAAATCAGTAAGCATAAAAAAAAAATAAACCAGCAAAGATAAGTGTTTCCCTGCATTCTGTCAAGTGGGTCAGAAGCACAGGAGACAGCCTAGGGCTTGTGACTGGCATCTGACAGGGGGGTTGTGGAATCTGATGCTATCTCTGAGTAGATAGTATTAGAATTGAGCTGAATTCTCAAATACTCTGCTGGTATCTAACACTGGAATTGGATCTGGGAAGCTTAGGAGAGCCAATATAAAAGGTTTTTCCTATATTCTGATAGATAAAAAAATATTATGAGGTTTAATAATTAAGAAAGTGTGGTTTTCATACAGAGTGAGACAAAAAGACAAATAGAACAGAGAACTCAGAAACAGACCTTCACACATGTGGATGTTTGATTACAAATATACCATCTTTCAAATGCAAATTCCACATTAATTAAATGTGAAAGATAAAATTGCAAAGCCTTTAGTAGAAAATGCTAAAAAAGCTCTTTACAACCTTGAGGTAGAGAGAAATTTTTTTAAACAAGACACAAAAGTCAGTTAAGTGCCAAGTTCTTGATTTTGGCTCTGGTCATAATCTCACAGTTTGTGAAACTGAGTCCCATGTTGGGCTCTGCACCCAGTGCTTGGGATTCTATCTCTCTCTCTCTCCCCGTCTCCCTCTCGCTCAAACATAAATAGATAAGGGGCATCTGGGTGGCTCAGTCGGTTGAACATCCGGCTTCACTCAGGTCATGATCTCATGGTTCATGGGTTTGGCCCCGCATCGGGCTCTGTGCTGACAGCTCAGAGCCAGGAGCTTGCTTCAGATTGTGTCTCCCTTTCTCTCTGCCCCTCCCCTGCTCACGCTCTGTCTCTCTCTCTCAAAATAAAATAAAGACATAAAAAACTATTTAAAAAATTGATAAACATTTATTTATTTACTTATTTACTTATTTATTTATTTAAACAGGGGACTCCTGTTTAACTGTGTTACTTACACTGTGAATAACTAAAAGGGATCAAATGTAGGCAAACTGTAGATTACATAAAAAAGAGGAGAAAGCAATCCTAGATCCAGAAAGTAAATCAGATGAATCTCAGCGGCTTCTCATAAATGTTATTCAAATAGGTTTTATTAAAAATCTGACTAGATAATAAGACACAGATCACCTGCCGTGGGATCAAATTCTGACTCCATACATGGCCATATGCAAGTTATCTATTAGAGAGGCTTCATTTCCTCAAATACAAATCAAAGATAATAATATATTACAAAGTGGTATAAGATTAAATAAGCTAAGGTGCCTGGGTGGCTCAGCAGGTTGAGTGTTCAACTTCGGCTCAGGTTATGATCTCACAGTTTGTGGGCTCAAGCCCCACATTAGGCTCAGTGCCGACAGCTCAGAGCCTGGAGTCTGCTTCAGATTCTGTGTCTCCCTCTCTCTCTTGCTCCTCCCCCACTCATGCTCACTCTCTCTCATTCTCTCTCTCAAAAAAACATTAAAAAATAAAATCTAACTGAAATTACAAAAAAACCCAAAAAAATGAAAAGCAAAAATCTCAGTGAGATATCAATCACACCCATCAAACTGGGAAGGAAGAATTGACTAGAATGTGAAGAAAAAAACTTAAAAGCACTGCTCCTTGATGTATAAACTGATAAAACCACTTAAGAAAGCCATCTGGCAATATGTGGTAAAGATGCAAAAAGTAAAATTCTATTTGTAGGTATATAACATAGCAAAACTTCATATACAAGTAGACACAAAAAACCATTCATGACAAAAGTTTATAGTAGCAAAAACAGATACAATCTGGCAATTCAATTAAAAAAACAGATCATAGAATATTTATACTACGGAATAATATATAGCACTTAAAATGAATACACTAGAGTAACATGTATCAATATGGATAAATCTCAAAAACATGTTGGATAAAAACAGCCAGTTGTAAAATTATTCTCAGGAGGATAGTTTTTATCTAGTTTGAGAATGTGCAAAATAATGCTGTGTATGTGTATAGACTCACACAAACACATGTTAAAAGTATAAAAACACACACAGGATGGAAAAATAAAATCTGAATACTGTTACCTTCTTTAAGGCAGAGTAACAGAATGGTTATACAAAGGACTTAACTATCTGTTGTGTCTTATTTCTTTAAAAAAAAATTTTTTTTTAACATTTATTTTTGAGAGACAGAGCATGACAGGGGGAGGGGCAGAGAGAGAGGGCGACACAGAATCCAAAGCAGGTGCCAGGTTCCCAGCTGTCAGCAGAGTCCACTATGGGGCTTGAACCCACAGACTGTGAGATCATGACCTGAGCTGAAGTTGGATGCTCAACTGACTGAGCCACCCAGTTAAATAGTAAAAAAAAAAAAAAAAAAAAAAAGAAACCCTGTTGCATTTTATTTAAAAAAAAAAAAACCCAAACTAAAACATGTACAGCAAAATGTAAACATTTAATAGAATTAACAGAATTGGATGATATGTGTACAAGTGTTTGTTACACTATCTCTTACTGCTTTCTGTACGTTTGAAATATTTCATATGTCAAGATAAAATCTGGGGTGCCTGGGTGGCTCAGTCGGTTGAGCATCTGACTTCAGCTCAGGTCATGATCTCGCAGTCGTGAGTTTGAGCCTCGCATTGGGGGTCTGTGCTGACCGCTCAGAGCCTGGAGCCTGCTTCAAATTCTGTATCTCCTCTCTCTGCCCCTACCCCATTTGTACTCTGTCTCTCAATAATAAATAAATGTAAAAAAATGAATAAATAAAATTTAAAGGAGGATATTTAAAAATTTAAAATTTAAAATTTATAAGAGGATAAAAACATTCCCTGTCAACCTCCAATTCCTATTTACCTCTCTCCCCTGACTTCTCCAAATTCTCCAAATTTGTATGAATTTCCTCTACTATTCTATCTTCCCATATCTAATTCTAACTCTAATTCTGACACTGTCATATGGATTCTGAGGCAACCACTATCCACAACTGCTCTCCCCCAGGTCATCGATGATGTCTGTACTCTATACCCCAAAGGTACGTTTCTGTACTTAGCTTGTTTGACAATCCAGCAGCTTCTAACAATCTAACCAACTCCTCAGTATATTTCACAGTATGTTAAGTCAAATCACGTTGTATACCTTAAACTGGTAACAGTGCTGTAGGCTAACTATATTTCAATAAAAATGGGGAAAAATATCTCTCAATAGACATGTTTAACAGCAGATTAAATATAGGTGAAGATAAAGTCCAGTTGTTTATTTTTGCTTTTGTCATCAAAATAAAAAGCTTCTATATAGCAAAGGAAACAACCAACAAACTAAAAGGGAACCTACTGAATGGGAGAAGATATTTGCAAATGACTATCCGATAAAGGGTCAGTATCCAAAATAAAGAACTTATAGAACTTGATACACCTAAAAATGAATAATCCAATTAAAAAATGAGAAGTGAATAGGCATTTTCCCAAAGACATACAGATGGCTAACAGACACATGAAAAGATGCTCAACATCACTCATCATCAAGGAAATACAAATCAAAACTACAATGAGATATTACATCACACCTGTCAGAACAGCTAAAAACAACAACACAGGAACAACAGGTGTTGGTGAGGATACAAGGAGACAGGCACCCTCCTACACTGCTGCTGGGAACGCAAACTGGGGCAGACACTCTGGAAAACAGTGTGGAGGTTCCTCAAAAAAATAAAAAATAGAACTACCTTACAACCCAGCAACTGCACAACTAGGTATTTACCCAAAGAACACAAAAATACTAATTCAAAAGGACACATTCACCCCAATGTTTATAGCAGCCAAACTACAGAAACAGCCCAAGTGTCTATCAACTGATCGATGGATGAAGGAGATATGGTATGTATGCATGTGTGTGTGTGTGTGTGTGTGTGTGTGTGTACTAAACCACCAAAAAAATGAAATCTTGCCATTTGCAAAAATATGGAGTATAGGAGTATTATGCTAAGTGCAATAAGTTAGAAAAAGACAAATATCTTATGATTACACTCATAAGGGGAATTGAAGAAAGAAAACAAAAGAGAGAGGCAAACCACGAAACAGACTGTTAAATAGAGAACAACAAACTGATGGTTACCAGAAAGGGGGTGGAAGCACCGGGTGAAATAGTGGATGGGGAGGAACTGAGCACCAGGTGCTGTACGGAAAGGCTGGCCCACTAAACTGACCTGAAACTAATATTCCACTGTATGTTAACTAACTACAATTTAAATAAGAACTTAAAAATAGTAAATAAATATAGGTGAAGAGAGGATTGTTGAAATAAAAATAGGTCAGAAGAAATAAGCTAGGGCGCCTGGGTGGCACAGTCAGTTTAGTATCTGACTTTGGCTCAGGTCATGATCTCACAGTCTGTGGGTTGAAGCCCCGTGCCAGACTCCGTACTGACCGCTCAGAGCCTGGAGCCTGCTTCGGGTTCTGCGTCTCCCTCTCTCTCTGCCCCTCCCCTGTTTGTGTTCTGTTTGTCTCTCAAAAATAAATAGACATTAAAAGTAAATAAATAAGTAAAAAGAAGAAATAAATCCAGAATAAAGCTTGGAAAGACAAAAAGATGGAAAACACAAAAGAGAAAGTAAGACAGATAAAGTGAAAGCCAAATCAAATGACAGAGAATTGATTCTGAGTTTAGAAAGATAAAAGAAAATATAACAGAGTAGTCCTTGAAGAGAGATATAGCTGAAATTTTCCAGAAATGATGAAAAACATCACCTAGACTCCAAAAGCCTAATAATTATCAAATAGATATAAAGAGAAATCCATACTCGACAAACCAGAATGAAAGAATATAAAATATGAGTCCTCATTTCCCCCTCTAATTGTATTCCTCAGAAGTGAACAACTTTGTGAGCATAAAAGGAGCCTCTTTACACCGATCTCCTCATACTATACCTCCATCACTGTTTCCCTCCTCTGTAATAATGTCCAGTAATCTCTCAAAAGCATTTTCAAAAGCAACAATTTTCTGGATGGCTCCATTGCTTCTTGTTAGTGCCTGTAGTAGTAACACACCCTTACAGAGAAAAGAAGATAAAACAGTTAAGTAGAGAACAATCTTTTTAAGACATGAAGTGAGCAAGACACCTCCCTAAGATTATAGATCTCAAAGGGACGGAGCCTAGACTGCAATCCATGTCTGCCCATTCCTAATTCCATTCACTGTACAAAATAAATATACAACAATTCTTACATATTCATCAACCTTACTTAGTTTTAACTGTGGCCTAAGAGAATTGGGCTTAATTATATGTCTCAGGGACGTTTTCTGTATGTGCCTCACAACAATAATGATATGATATTGTAAATTCAAGAATATAAATTTACAGGGGCGTCTAAGTGGCTCAGCAGGTTAGGCATCCAACTTCCGCCGCATTGCCACCTCACAGATCATGATTTCGAGTCCTGCATCGGGCTTTGTGCTGTCAGTGTAGAGCCTGCTTTGGAACCTCTGTCCTCTCTCTCTCTCTCTCTCTGCCCCTTCCCTGCTGGTTCTCTTTCTCAGAATAAAATAAACTTTAATAAACAAAACAAGAATCTAGATGTTAGAACAAAAATGTAACTTAATCTCTAATCATAAAATTAATGAAAAACAACTTAAACAGAATTTTATCTGTCTCACATAAAAACTGAGAATAAGGTTAAAAAGCAGGAAAAAAGAAAAGGGAATTAAAGGAAATGTTATATTTAAGAACCAAGCTAATGTACATACACACAAATTCTATCTGAAAATGAAAATAAATGGTAATGATATTAATAGTGATCTGTGAAGAGAAGATTTCTATTAAATGGTTTGCCTGATGGGGGGCCTGGCTGGCTCAGTCAGTGGAGCATGTGACTCTTGATCTTGGGATTGTAAATTGGAGCCCCATGTTCGGTGCAGAGATTACATATAAACAGTATCTTTTTTAAAAATGGGGAGGCGCCTCAGTGGCTAGTTAGTTATTAGGCTTCTGACCTCAGCTCAGGTCACGATCTCATGATTTGTAAGTTGGAGCTCCATGTTGGGCTTTGTGCTGACAGCTCAGAGCCTGGAGCCTGCTTCAGATACAGTGTCTCCTCCTCTCTCTGCCCCTCCCCTACTCATGCTCTGTCAAAAATAAACATTAGGATTTAATGAAATGTTTAGAGGTGCAGTAGGCATGACTTTAAGTATATAATGAAAGAAAATGCAAAATGCTTATTGATTTATGATGTGGTTTCATCTTAGCTTGGGCAAACCATGCAGTATTTAATATATAGTAGCAAAATATTTACTATTGAAGCTTGAAAAGATGTAAGTTCTTTGTGTGCAATCTTTCATTTATGCATGTGAGAGGGTTGTCTTTTTTTTAATGTTTTTACATTGTAGTACTTGTTTTGCTTGTTGGTGGTGTTTGCTTATTTAATACATTCCGTCAAGGTCAGAAATTTAAAAAAAATAAACATTAAAAAAAAAATAAATAAAAAAAATAAACATTAAAAACATTTTTTAAAGGTTTCTAGGGAATCATTTTATTTATACTGAAAGCCAAGAGAAGAGTAGAACAATAAAATCAAGTTTACAATGTACAGTAATATTTTAGTGAAGAAAAGACATTTCAAATTCTAAGTAGATGGGTATAGATTTAAATAAGACAATTCTTAAAAAAACTAATAGAGATTTAAAAATGTCCCTTTCATGAGTTACATTATTTCACCATTTATAGTACTGTGTTGATACATACTGCAAAATGTTAAATACAAAGCTAAAAAAACTGCATATATGGACTAGAAGTCAAAAGAACTTTACTTTTGTCTCTGCTTTGCCACTAACCAGTTGTGAAGCGAAGAGTAATCCAAATGGTATTTATTAGCATTTAGGATGAGAAAGGTACAGCCCAGGTACCACAAATACAAAGATGAATAAACATCACTAACAAAAAACAAATCACTAGGTTTCCATGAGTCTTGGGCTTCTCAGTGTGAATATGGAGACTGAATTAACCTGATAGGCTATCCTAGCTCTAGACATTAATTTTAAAAGGATTTTTCCAATTGCTGTTTAAAGTATTATAGCTTAGGGGTGCCTGGCTGGCTCAGTCAGTGGAGCATGAGACTCTTGATCTCAGGGTTGTGAGTTCAAGACCCATGTTGGGTGTGGAGACGTAAAAATTTAAGTCTTAAAAAAAAAAAAATAGGGACACCTAAGTGGCTCAGTCAGTTGAGTGTCCAACTCTTGATTTTGGCTCAGGTCATGAGATCTCACAGTTTCAGGGCTCGAGCCTACAATGCGTTTTGTGCTGACTGTGCCAAGCCTACCTGGGATTTTCTCTTTTTCTCTCCCTCTCTGCTCCTCCCCCACTTGCGCTCTTTCTGTCCCTCTCAAGAAGTGAATGGATAAACTTAAAAAAACAAAAAGTATTACAGTCTTGACCAAGTTATAGATAACCACTGAAAAATGTTTAAGCAACAAAAAAAAATACTGCATCAATACAAAATATTCAAACATATACGCAAATAAATCAGAATTGAAAATAACTCCAGAGCAAATCATGCTCTTTCGTTAAATGACAATGACAAGGAAAACCTTTGAAATGTATATTCAGTCAAATGAGGATGAGGATTCCAAATGCAAGGCTTTAAATTTTCACAGTTCAATGTCTGGGGATATTTCCTCTACTCTTTCTGGAGGTAGAGTTTGGTATCAATATAACCTCTAAGAAAAGGGTGAAAGAAATCCTAAACTTGTGGAAAGCATAAATTTGCAGACCAAAATCATCTAAGCCAAAATACTGGACAGGCAGAAAAAAAAGAAATAATGTGGTCTTGTATACAACTTAAAAAGGTCTAAAAGATTGGGCAGTACCCCAATTTTCCAAATCTAACTTCTGACTCTAAATAAGGATCAACAAAGATTTCATTTGCCAAGAAAAGAAAAAAAACTGCATATTTTTAAACTTCTTTTTTGAATTTAACTTACATCGTTACGTATAACTTCCCTGGAATCTGCTAATAAGTCCATCAATCTTGAAACACCTAGAACATATAACCATGTGAAAAATACTGGCAGATCAAAAATACAAATAGTGATTGAAATTATAAGCAATATATTAACATATCATTTCAGTCCCCCTCTTTAGGAATGATCCTCACTTTTAAATCAAAATTATATTAAGGAAGATGAGTCACTTACCCATGGGACTGACTAAAATGATTTGCTGCACCTGAGGCCCCAGCTGTTTTAAAAGAGAAGTTAGAAGCTTCACACCAGGCCAGCGGACATGGAAATCAAACTCCTGCAATTCAAGAATTTAAAATATTTAACATCTATAATTCACATTTTCAAGAAAAACATTTCTTTCAACAGTGGTACCAAAAACTACAGAGTTTAGCAAACTTTAAAAAAGTAATGTAAGAAATCAAAGAAAATAGCTAACATAAATTGATCAAACTGTTCCTGACTAGGTAAAATAAAAAATAGAAATAAGCAGATAATATTTTAATAGATTGTACAGTCCTTAAAATGTGCATGTTAATCTCTTGCAATAATGCAACAAATCTCACAACCTTGAAAAGGTATATATACGTCTCTTCTTCAATAATACCCAAAAGGCAAAAAAAAAAAAAAAAAAAAAATTCAGATGACAAAAATAGCAAGATTCTTTATTTACCTCCAATAAAGTTAACAGGAGAGTGACATTTTCCGGCTGCTTAATAAAAATTTCTGTAAACTGGCTTCCCAAATCCTCACTCTGTCTTGTGGAATTTTCTTCTGTAATATTCAAAGACAAAGAACTTCAATATGATGCTATGTTATTTTAAAGTATCCTTTTTGTTGAGGGCGCTAAGCAGAAATGACTTCTTGAAACAGTGTGGCTGGTAGTGATATCACAATTATGCTGGGAAGATTATCCTTAAAATAACTTTTGATGTCATTTAAATAAATGTTATTCTTTAAATGTTTAAATATGATATTCAAAGAAAAGATATCTAAATTTTCACATCTTTTCAAAGATATTTTTAGGTTAAACTTCTAATTAGGATACAAGGAGCTTAGTAGGGTGATAGAAATATTCTATCTCAAATATGATACTAAGTTATTATATACATTTGCCAAAACACAAAGGACTACACAACCACAAAAACATTACTGAGCATACAGTCCTTGCTGACTGTTAGTATTACTGTGTTAAATAATTTAATTACAAAATTAAACCAATCATCTTCAATGTCAAAAAAATGTAAAGGATCACTAAAAACTGAAACAGTAATTGCCAAAGCAAATTATCATTTAAAATCTGCCTATGTTCTCCAGGCAATTTAGAGACAGCAAATACACTCCTCCCCCTTCCCTCAACGGGGCCAGACACAACTAATCCTTTTCTACATATCCCTCCAGGCAGCGACTATAAACCAATCATGCTGACAGTCAAGATCCCTCAAATAGTTCTTTTGTAATGTGAGATTTTAAGATTAATATACTTTAAAATGGAAAAAACCAATCAGATGATAGGAAAAATAAAGCAATCAGTGACAATGATAATCACATCTAATTATTTGTAGGAAAACAAGAGAGTAAAAGTAGAAGTGTTTTTCGATACTTAAGATTAAGTGCCCAAATATCCTGGGTTTACCCTTTAGAAACTCTCGGAAATATTTCTCTTATCAGCTCTTGTGTCAGTAAAAAATTAAATGTTTCTAAACCTTCAAACTACACTACTTACAAAATACTTCAGTTTTAAAAGAATTACTCTGGCTGCTGTGCTGAGAGCAAAGGAAATAGGGAGACAGGAAGCAATAATCAAGGAAAGCAGTAAAGACAGCTTAGACCTTAGTGGTAATAATTTTCATGAAATTTAACATTTACTGAGATGCAAATCACTGTGGAGAAGCAAGCTAAGAGTACAGAGAGAAGTTTCATTTTGGATGTGTTAAGTGTGAGACATGTTATAAAGATTAAAGAGTAGAGATATCAAGTAAGCAGTTGGATAAACATAAGCACAGATGTCAGTGGAGAAGATTGGGTTGCACATATCCATTAGAGTGATAAACATATATAAATGGTGTTAGAGTCACAAAACTGAATTATAAGAAGCATTTAAACAGAAAAAACTTCCCGATGGGGTGCCAGGCTGGTTCAGTCAGTAGACAGACCATATGACTCCTGATCTCGGGGTTGTGAGTTCAAGCCTCATGTAGAGATTAGTTAAAAATAAAATCTTAAAACACACACACACACAAAACAAAAAACCAGCTAACATCATAGTAAATGGTAAAAGATTGGTTTCCACTTAAGATCAGTAGAGAGGCAAAGAATACCCTTTTTCACCACTTCTAGTCAACATTATACTGGAGATCTTAGTGCCATTTAGGCAGAAAAATAAAAAATGAAAAGGCATACAAATTGAAAAGGAATAGGGTTATCTGGGTGGCTCAGTCAGTTAAGCATCCAACTTCGGCTCAGGACATGATCTCATGGTTCGAGCCCTACATCGGATTCTGAGCTGTCAGCTCAGAGCCTGGAGCCTGCTTTGGATTCTGTCTCCCTCTCTCTCTGCCCATCTGGGCTCACTCACTCATTCTCTTTCTCAAAAATAAATAAACATTAAAAAAAAAAAAGATTGAATTTTTATTTACAGATAGTAAGTGTATGTAAACATAAAAGTCTATTAAAAAATCTATTAGTTCTAATAGAACTAACCTAAGTGAGATTAGTAGTTATTGGATAAAACGTCAATATACAAACTTAGCTGAATTTCTATATATAGGCAATAAACAATTAGAAACTGAAATTTAAAAAACAATACCACTTAAAAGCACCAAAAATTATTAAAGATTTAGGAATAAATTTGGCAAGGGATGTATAAGAACTATGCTTTGAAAATTCCAAAATGGTACCGAAATTAAACGAAGACCTAAATACATATATACTGTGTTCTTATAATAGAAGGTGTAAGTGTTAATATGTCAGTGTTCCCCAAATCAATCAACAGATTCAACAGAATTCAAATCCAAATCTCAGTCAGCCTTTTTTAGTAGAAATTAACAAACTGATTCTAGACTGATATGGGAACGCAAAAAACCTAAAAGACCCAAGAAAATTTTGAAAAAGAACAAAGCTGAAGGACTTAACACTTCATAATTTCAAGATCATTACAAGGCGACAGTGATCAAGACACTATCAAGTAGGGGAAGGACAGTCACACAGACAATAAAATGTAAAGTCCAGAAATAGCTCAAAATGAATCACAGACCTAAGTGTAAAACTAGAAACCAGAGACCTAATCATAGGAATTAAAACCACAAAACTTTCAAAAGAAAACATAGGAGGAAATCTTAGTGACTTTAGGTTTGGCAAAGATTTCATAAATAGGAAACAGCCTAAATTACAAAAGAAAAAAAATCAATAAACTGGACTTAATCAAAATGTAAAACTTTGGGTCTTCAAAATACAATGTTAGAAAAATCGCAGACTAGAAGACAATATTAACACTGCAAAGGACTTACATCAAAAATATATAAAGAATTCTTACAACTCAAGCCAAGAAAAAAACCCAGTAAAAATGAACAAAAAATCTGAATAAACACTTCAAAGACGAAAGTTACATGGATGACAAAAAAATTGACATGAAAAGTTGTTCAGTATCATTATTTAATATCATGAAGATACAATTTAGAACTACCATGAGACATTATTCCACTTTATTAGAATGGCTCAAATTTTAAAAGACTGACCATATCACGTACTGGCAAGGATGTGGAGGAACTGGAACTCACTCTTATACGCATTCCAGTGGGAGTGTAAAATAGTACAACCACTTTGGGAAAAAACAGTTAGGCAGTTTCTTAAAAAGCTCAACATACACCAACTATATAACTTAGCCATTCTATTCCTAGGTACTTAGTCAAGAGAAATGAAACATACATCCACACAAAGACTTGCCTATGAATGTTTATAAAAGCTTTGTATGTAACAGCTAAAAACTAGAAGCAACCCAAAATGCCCGCTAACAGGGAAATGGACAAACTGTTGTATATTCATATAACAGAATACTACTCTGCAATTTTTAAAAAATGAACTATTGATATAAACATGAAAGTTAAAATAATTATGTTGAATGAAAGAAGTCAGACCAAAAAACCAAAAGGACCGTACATACTTCATGATCTCACTTATAAAGATTCTAGAAAAACGCAAAGTAATCCACCATGATAAAAGCAGATATATGATTAAATGGGGGCTAGGAGGAGGGACTGATTACAAATAAGTGCAAGAGAACTTTTGGAAATGTTCATTAATTTGGCAGTGGTGGTGATGGTTTCATGTGTTTATACATATGTCAAAACTCATCAAACTGTACATTTATTTATGTACATTATTATATTTCAATTATACTTCAAGAAAGCTGTTGTGAGGAAAAAGAAATCCAAATTGGTTTGTATTTGTGAGGTGTGAATACAGTAGAGAATATAAACTCAACTATAGAGGCAAGACAGGATGTGAGTAAAGAGGCTGAGTGTAAGACAACAGGAAGGATTGAGTACACATGCCCTGCCCAGGGGAATAAGCAACTGATTGCCAAGTGGGATGCCCACCCAGTTGTCATTAGTCTTCAGATTTTTTATTAAAATTTTTTTAAATGTTTTATTTATTTTTGAGGGGTGGAGGGGCAGAGAGACAGACACAGAAGCTGAAGCAGGTTCCAAACTCTGAGCTGTCAGCACAGAGCCCAATGTGGGGCTCAAACCCACAAACTGTGAGATCATGACCTGAGCCAAAGCCGGTCACTTAACCAACTGAGCCACCCAGGTGCCCCAGTGTTCAGATTTTTTAAAAACAGACATCAAAATCCACAATCTCTGGAGCACCTGGGTGGCTCAGTCTGTTCAGTGTTCAACTCTTGATCTTGGCTTAGGTCATGATTCCAGGGTTGTATTGAGCTCTGCATAGGGCTCTGCCTTGAGCGTGAAGCCTACTTAAGATTCTCTCTCTCTATCTGCCTCTTACCCTCACTTATGCTCTCTCTCTCTCTCTAACATAAAACATACATACATACATAAAATCCAGAATCTCATGAAAGCTCTCAATTTGTAACACTGGCAGCTTATTTAAATTATTTTAAATATTAAGTGGGTCAAACAACCTTGCTTATAAGACAGACAATGTCCTTGGGCCAAAAGACTGTGACCTCTAGAGAAAAGCTCCAAATACAAGTCACTGACATTTGGGAAAATATCAAAATCTATAAAGAAAGGGAAAAATCATATGCAAGCTTAATTAATTCCTCTTATGAAATGTTTTGTAAAATGCAAAAAAGTTCTTACGTGGATAAATGTAAATAACTAAGTTGTGGGTTTAAGCCTTGGTTAGTATTTCTCAAAATGTAGGACAGTGTGGCATGTTAAGTAGTATCTGATGAAAGCAAGTGTCTGTGTCCAAATGTGTTTGGATTAAACAAAGTTGAATGGGTTTCTTTACTCAGAAATCTCAACACTTAATATACGAATGTAAAGTTTGTAGTGCCTCAGAGGGGAATATAGTATGTTATGTTTACTTAACTATGGTCCTTTTAAGACTGACGACTCTGGGACTTTTGTGCTACACTTTAAAAAATGCAGGTTGAACCCCCAAAAAAGTTTAACTCAATGTCTGTATCAAACACAAGCTAAAAATTTGGCAAGAATAACAGTTAATACATTTAACTTATTCTGTAATTATACTGTATAAAATACTATTGCTTAACAGTATATAATTAAGATCTCTGTTTTAAATTGAACTAGTAAAATATGATCCTGTTCAAAAAATCTATGGTTCCTTCTGTTTGAATATTGATTTTAAAAAATGTGTGAGATAAACTTCTCTTCCTTTAAGTTATAGTCAGAACACAGCAGTTCTTTTTTTTTTTAATTTTTAAACATTTTTTAAAATTTATTTTTGAGATACAGAGAGAGACAGCGTGAGAAGGAAGGGTCAGAGAGAAAGGGAGATACAGAATCTGAAGCAGGCTCCGGGTTCTGAGCTAGCTGTCAGCACAGAGCCCGACGCGGGACTTGAACCCATGAACCGTGAGATCATGACCTGAGCTGAAGCCGGAAGCTCAACCAATTGAGCCACCCAGGCGCCCCAGAACACAGCAGTTCTGAACTTTAATGTGGAGCCCCCCAAAAAGGAGTTAAGCAATTAAAATAACATACATAACTATTTTGATATAGTAGTAAACTAAGCTATGTATAGTAGTTTAGTTGTAAGTAGTTTACATAAGCCAACTGCTACACTAATTATATATAAAATTTGTAAACCAAAGGTCATGAAAAATTATATTTATTTTATATGTAAGCAAAGGTATGAGACAAGTAAACCATCTTCTCTCATCTAATAACTTATTTTAAAATAACATATTATTTTAAAACTCCTAAAGCTACTAATTTTCTTACATCATATAGTTTATAATCATATGCTATACTTATATAGCCTATAAAAGTAAATGACCCTTTACTGTAAGATAAATGAAAAAATAAGAAATGGCTCTTTGTTACTATAGTGAAAATAAAGCTAAGGCAGTTAAAAAACATTTTTTTAATGTTTTATTTATTTTTGAGAAAGAGAGATAAAGAGAGCTTGAGCTGGGGAGAGGCAGAGAGAGGGAGACACAATTCAAAGCAGGCTCCAGGCTCTGAGCTGTCAGCACAGAGCCCGACATGGGGCTTGAACTCACAAACCATGAGTACATGACGTGAGCCAAAGTCAGATGCTTAACTAAGCCACCCAGGCACCCCTAAGACAGTTTTATCAAATTAAAGATTTTTTTTTTTAGGGGTGCCTGGTGGCTAAGTCGGTTAAGCATCGACTCTTGTTTTTGGCTCAGGTCATGATCTCACAGTTCATGAGATCAAGCCTCAGTGTCAGGCTCTGAGTTGACAGCACAGAGCCTGCCTGGGATTCTCTCTCTCACTCTCTCTGTCTCTCTGCCCCTCCCCTGCTCACATTCTCATTCTCTCTCTCTCTCAAAATAAATTAAAAAGATTGCTGAGGGAGGTGGAAAGGGGAAGGGGGGTGATGGGCATGGAGGAGGGCACCTGTGGGGAAGAGCACTGGGTATTATATGGAAACCAACTTGACAATAAACTATAAATAAAAAAATAAAAAAATAAATAAAAAATTGTTTTTATAAATATGAAATACCTCTGGAAATATCTTAAGCCTACTTATATGGCTGGCTTTAAAAAATGTGTATATATATTTTTTATTATTCAAATGTTTATTTAGAGCTTTAATTTCCCCAGAGGTATAAACAATATTCAAAAACATTTCTAAGACACCTGGGTGGCTGAGTTGGTGCCTCAGGCTCTCTGCTGACAGCTCAGAACCTGAAGCCTGCTTTGGGTTCTGTGTCTCACTCTCTCTCTCTCTCTGTCCCTCCCATGCTCATGTTCTGCCTCTCTTGGTCTCTCAAAAATAAACAAATATTAAAAAAAAATTTCTGGACCTTCTCATTATAATTCCACTTCATATCAAGTTCATAAACTATATCACAGAGGACAAAATTGCTTTAAAGGAGATATTCTAGTAAAAGTAGTCTTAACTCATAGTAAAATATCAAATAATCTTTTACATTGTATTCAATTAGTTAAATAAGTATACCTGTGTTTTTAAAAATATGTTTTAATGTTTATTTTTGAGAGAGAGAGAGAGACAGAGTGCCAGCAGTGGAGGGGCAAACAGAAAGGGAGACACAGAGTCTGAAGCAGGCTCTAGGCTCGAGCTGGCAGCACAGAACCTGATACAGGGCTTAGACTCACAAACCATGACATCATGACCTGAAGTTGGACGGTTAACGAACTGAGCCACCCAAGCTCAGTGAGGCCCAGTACACCTCTATTTTTTTTTAAATGTTTGTCTACATCCTCTATAGACTAGTTATGCAAATTACAAGATTTACTAAAGATAACCTAGTCAGAAAAATGGCCATAATTTATAAAATCAAAAATCTTAAATGCTTAAAGAAAGTATATAAAAGTACTGGTTGGGGTGCCTGGGTGGTGCAGCTGGTTAAGCGTCTGACTCTTCTTGATCTCAGCTGAGGTCATGATCTCACAGTTTGTGAGTGGGAGCCTCTGATATCAGGCTCTGCACTGATGGTGTGGAGCCTGCTTGAGATTCTGTCTCTCTCTTTGCTCCTCCTCAGCTTGTGCTTTCTCTCCCAATAAATAAATAAACTTAAAAAACTGTTCTAGGGGCACCTGAGTGGCTCAGTCGGTTGAGTGTCTGGCTTCGGCTCAGGTCATGATGTCACGGTTGGTGGGTTTGAGCCCCGCATCGGGCTCTGTCCTGACAGCTCAGAGACTGGAGCCTGCTTCGGATTCTGTGTCTCCCTCTCTCTGATCCTCCCCTGCTTGCACTGTCTCTCTCTGTCTCTCAAAAAAAAAAAAAAAAAAGAAAAGAAAAAAGAAAAAAGGAAAAAAAACATTAAAAAATTAAAAAAAAAACTGTTCTAAAAAATACTGTTATCCTACTTACTAGATGATACTATGTAAGTTACATGATCTCAGGACTTTTATTTTCTCATCTTTAGAAAAGAAAAAACACCACCTACCTCACAGGCTGCTATGAGGCTCAAATAAGACAATGGCCATGAAAGTACCATTAATGGTAAAGCTCGATCCAAAAATGATGAAACAATAATAGAAACAACTAGTACTGATTTCTATGACTCAGCAAGGAAACCAGCTTAGTGTCTCAAGAGTAAAGGCATATTTTGGTATTTTCTGCTTTCAAACAAGGGGTTCAAATGTCACAAAGGGAAGGTGATACACTTTAATAAGTTAGTTTGCTAGTTTTTGTTAAGTATAGTTAACTTTGTTATGCACCATTTTAAGCGAACTTTAGATAAGGATAGTCTCCTATTCATTTAAAAAAGTTAAGGAAAATTAGCAAAATAATAAAATAAAACTTGGTTACTTTAAATATGAGGAAAAGAAAATATTAATGTTAAAAGTAAATGGAACTTGAAGCAGACTACAAGAAAAAGACAGTATCAGTGAGTTCTGTGAATTAATATAAAAATGTCACTAACCAGACATTATTGTGCATGCATTATTTTAAAGGGACAATATCAACATACAAGTATTCTCTAAAATGAAATACCTTCCAGTTCTTGTTGAATACATATAAAATTAATATGCATACATATGTATACATATTCATATATTTTTAATTTTAAATAAACTGCCTCAAATATTTTCTCCAAGAAATACCCAAAAAGTAATTTGAATAGACTGTCCTGCCAGAGAAAAAGCTATAATGTTGTTAAAAGATGCACTAGAATATGTTCTGTGTTCTGGAAAATAAATAGGTTTAATAGCTATAGAAAAAAATCAAGAAGTATATAAGATTATCAAATATTTCCCTTTAATTAAGGAATTTTTATATTAGTGAAACAAATCTCAATTTTTTTTACCAGTCAGAAGAAACATCACTTGACAGTGTCCTTTTTTATATTAACAGAAATTATGCCTAAAACCATCATGCATATGTAAATGCAGTCTTTTACCTTCAACATCATCTGAAAAGGTAGACAAAAATAAGTAAATAAAAAGTGGGTGGTGAAGAAAAGTTTCTATGTAGTAGTATTCACAATAAAATAAATAAGAGCTTAAAGATGTCAAATGAGCAATATAATCCCTTGGAAGTAGAGACTCACTCACCTTATTAGATATCTGAGACAGCCTAAAAGAGATACAGCATATGCTACATACTTAGGATTAGGAGACAGATTTACCCTTTAATGATTCTAAACTATCTCCAAGGTAAAGAACTCTAAAATGGAGTTCATTATGTCAGCTAAGAATCATCTTCTGATGAAGCAGTAGAGTATCAATAATAGAACTAAAGGGCATATTTCCCAATATCTAGATTTTTTTTAAATTGGCCCTTTCAGGATAAGTAAATTTCCGGAACAAAGTTTCAGTACCTAATATAATCTGCCATAGAAGAAGCGATTCTACTACTGTTTTTCCAAAGAATTGTTTATGTTGTTTTATCCAAAGAATCATTTTTGGATGCTGAATTAAAAATGAAGAGCCCAAACACATAGAGAAACAAAAAATTGGATTCTAAACATGATTATGTTAAAAATTTACAACAAAGAAAAACTACCTAATTAAAATTTTGCTGCCTTTAATTTTTTTACACAAATTATCTGCTGCAAACTAGAAAGACAGCTAAATTTCTAACCTGAAATTAAGAACAAAAACAAAAGAAAGAAAATGTCTTTCATCATAATGTGCTCTAACAAGTGTGTTGCACCTACTTTTCTCATCTGAGAAATAACTAGGAAAATACGTATCTTTTTCTTCAAAGTGTATTCTTATGTGTATTGTATTTAAGTGTTGTCCTGTGACTGACAGCTTCTTATTCCATGAGTACCAAAAAAAATGTTTTCTGAAGATTTTTTCAGCCCTGACAAATTAATAAAGTGAAGAGTTAAGTAACATATCACAAAGAAATAAAAATGTAAGAAAAAGAGTATTTAAGACCAAGAAATTGTGGGGTGCCTGGGTGGCTCAGTTGGTTGAGTGTCCAGCTTTGGTTCAGGTCATGATCTTGTGGTTCGTGGGTTCGAGCACCGTGTCAGGTTCTATGTGCTGACAGCTAGCTCAGAGCCTGGAGCCTGCTTCAGATTCTGTGCCTCCCTCTTTCTCTGATCCTCTCCTTCTCCTGCTGTCTCTCTCTCTCTCTC
The DNA here is from genome assembly GCF_006229205.1 of Suricata suricatta. Taxonomy (NCBI): domain Eukaryota; kingdom Metazoa; phylum Chordata; class Mammalia; order Carnivora; family Herpestidae; genus Suricata; species Suricata suricatta. The sequence goes on from NC_043700.1 coordinate 136,060,987, forward strand.
AAAAATAAATAAAAACTTAAAAAAGAAAAAAGACCAAGAAATTGTGACTATTCAACACAACCCAATCTCAAATGTTTCTAGTACTGGTATTCTGTGAAGTTAATATCTATATGAATTTCTGCTCTATTATCATAATAAAATATATACGAACTCATAATTATCTACATTTCTTTATAATTTGTCTACTCAGAATTTCAAAAGATCCTATAATTTTAATCTAAGTTAGACTTCTAAAATGCACAAATATATACACCCTTCTGGTTGTCTAGAATAATGCCACACCAACTGTGTCTTCCTGTAGCAGCTAATATGATGTGAAGAATGCATTCTTCAACGGCATTGTCAAATGTACTCAAGGCACATGTTTTTACAATATACAGAACGAAATGTATATAGACTTCTAATTAAGTATTTCACATACTGACAATAAAATAAAATGATGGATTGACTTATTTTAAGTATGCAAGTAATTTGAAACAAAAAAAGGAAAGATGTACCAAAAAAGTTGTGAATTCTGAACTGAGTCATATCATTTCACACCAAACAATGTACAGGAAATTTCTAAATTTAATAAATTGTTGCTCTTTATAAATTAACAAAAGTCCTATGTTAAAAGTTTAAGTATTTATTAGGAAAACCCCCATAATTTCACATTGCTCACCAGATAATATCAAGTAAATGAAATAACTTGATTATTGATTAATAGCCAAAAATGATTTGTTTAATCCAGAAATTACTAATATTCATACTGCCTAACTAAAACAAATACAAAAGGAGAGCAAAATCTTTTATAAAAAAGAAGAATCTCATTTCATCTCCAAACAACATAAAAAGTAATCATTTTAAAGATACTTTTCTGGGCCTAAGCTTATGTCTTTCCTTTATTAGTTAAAAAAGAAAACAAACCCTTATAAATAAATTCATAAATTCAACTTCACAGCAGAAAAATCAGTACAACTCCAGGATATATAGCATATGCTATTTTATGTATAGAAAACACAATAAAAGAAACTTACCTACTTCTTCTTCTTCATCATTAGATATTATATTATATAGTGTGTCCAAAGCATAACCTATTATTTCAGAATCCGAACTGGAAAAAAGAAATTATTACACTTATACACTGCTAGTTAGAGTGTAAACTGTTAAGACCATTTTTAGACAGTTATTTAGCAAGACTGTATAAAACAGTAATTAAAACTACCCTAAGACGGGTGCCTGGGTGGCTCAGTCTGTTAAGCATCCTACCCTTGATTTCATCTCAGGTCATGATCTGACAGTCATGAGGTTGAGCCCTGTGTCAGCCCTGGGGATGGAGCCTGCTTGGGATTCTCTCCCTCTCCCTCTCTCTGGCCCTATCCCCATCACACTCATTTTCTCTCAAAATAAATAAATAACATTTATAAAAATAAAGAAAAGAATCTACCCTAAGAAAATACCAGAGTGCAAACTTAAAGAATGTATAAAGGCTTATTTATAATAGTGAAAGAATAAAAGCAACCTAAATGTGTTAATAATAATAATACATACATACATACAGCAGCAATGAAAAAAGTATTTTTAAAGAATGTTTAGTGGTGCCTAGTGGCTCAGTCGGTTAAGAGTCTGACTTTAGTTCAGGTCATCATCTCACAGATCATGGGTCCAAACCCTGCATCGGGCTCTGTGCTGACAGCTGGGAGCCTGGAACCTGCTTCAGATTCTATGTCTCCCTCTCTCTGTCCCTCCCCTGCTTACACTCTGTCTCTCTCTCAAAAATAAGTAAACATTAAGAAATTTTTTTAAAATGTTTAATTGACATGGCAATTAAATCACCCTTGATAGGGGTGCTTGGGTGTTTCAGTCAGTTAAGCATCTGACTCTTGATTTCTGCTCAGGTCAGGATCTCACAGTGGGTGAATTTAAGTCTTGCCTTGGGCTCCACGGTAACAGCTTAGAGCTGGCTTAGGATTTTCTCTCTCCTTCTCTCTCTGCCCTTCCCCAACTTGCACGTATACATACATAAACACTGTCTCTCTCAAAATAAACTTAAAAAACATTTTTTTTAAATTAAACACCTTTGATAAAATGTCAGTAGTAAAAATTAATATAAAAACTAATGTACCAAAAGACCCCATTTAGCAAAAAATATATACACAATCCTGTGTGTGTCTATATGTATTTTTTAAAAACAACTTGTAAGTAAATTTGCAAAACAGCAAAATTAGTACAACTCAGGTAATTTTCTGGGTATGTGTTTACATTTATATATATATATTTCGTGATATATATACTTAATGGTTTGATCCTTAGTTGGACTACTAGAGTTTGTTTTACTGCTCTATACTTTATTATCTAAAAACAAACACACAAAACAAAACAAAAAACTTATGGTAAACATAATACTATTTATAAAATCAGAGACTGTAAGATTACATAGTAGTTGATAGACAAATTTTGAAAACATGATGGATGATGATGGCATTTAGTATGGAAAGCAAGAGTTAGATACAGGTCACAAAGATTCAGTGAATATGAAGAAGTAATTACGAATGATGAATGAAAGCTAAGATGAGGGAAAAAGGGATCACAACCCCAGAGGATGTAAATCTCAATGAAGTAAGTTTTAAAAATTATTATTTATAAAAATATTATTATTTATCATTCTGCTTTTGAGAAATTTTGAGGAGTATCTTTCAACAGAGTAGTAAGGAACTGGGAATAGAAAGAAATTTCCTCACCATGATAAAGAAAATCTATGAAAATCCCAGAACACCATAGATAAAATAATGCTTTCCACATAAGATCAGGAACAAAATCATGTGTTCTCTCTAGCCATTTCTATCCAACACTAAAACGGAAGTTCTAGATAGAGCGACTGAGCAAGAAAAGGAAACGAAAGGTATACAGATTAGAAAGGAAGAAGTAAAACTACACACATTCACAGATGATACAATCTTGTATACGGACAATCTTAAGGAATGCACTAAAAAGTATTAGAACTACGAATGGATAAAGAAGAGGATATTACAAGGTGATCAGAAAGAATGAAATCTTGGCCACTTGCAACAACATAGATGCAACTACAGTGTATTATACTAAGACAAATGAGTAAGTCGGAGAAGGCAAACATTGTATGACTTCACTCATATGTGCAATTTAAGATACAAAACAGATGAACATAAAGGAAGGGAAGCAAAAATAATATTAAAAACAGGGAAGTAGACAAACCATAAGAGACTCTAAAATACACAGAACAAACTGAGGGTTGCTGGAGGGGTGTTGGGTCAGGGGATGGGCTAAATGGGTGAGGGGCATAAGGAGGACACTTGGTCAGATGAGCACTGAGTGTATATGTAAGGGATGAATCACTAAATTCTATACCTGAAATCATTATTATACTATATGTTAACTTGGATATAAGTTTTTAAAAAAAGTATCAGATCTAATAACAAATTCATTGAAGTTGAAGAATATGAGCTCAATATAAAAAAATCAATTTATAGAAATGGTATTTCTATATACCAGCAATGAACAATCAGTAAACAAAATTAGAAGTTAAGAAAACAATTCAATTTAAGCAACAAAAAAAGATTAAAATACTTTGGAATAAATTTTACTAAAATTGTATAAGAATTGTACATGGGAAACTACAACACATTATTGAAAGAAATTATTCAAGACTCAAATAAATGAAAAGACATTCTGTGTTCATGGATAGAAAAGGAATATTCTTAAGATGGTAATATAACCCAAATTGACTTAATAGATTCATACAATCACTATAAAATTCCTAGATGCCATTTTTGCAGAAATGTACAAGCCTATTATAAAATTTGTACAGGAATGTACAGGACCCAGAATAGCTCCAAAACTATATTGGAAAAGAAGAACAAAGTGGAAGAACTCATATTTCCTGATTTTAATACATATCACAAAATGGCAGTCACAAAATGACTATGGCAATGGCATAAAGGATAGATGTACAGATCAACAGAATAAAGAGGCTAGAAATAAAGATTAACAATCATTTCAGCTGATTTTGGGCAAGAATGAAAAGACTATTCAATGGGGAAAGAATAATTTCTTCAACAATCTGTGCCAGGACAACTAAGTATTCACATGCAAAAGAATGAAGTTGGATCCCTACTTCACATGATATACAAAAATTAGCACAAAATGGATCAACGTCCTAAATGTAAGAGCTAAAGCTATAAAACCCTTAGAAGAATCAGAGGCATAAATTCTCAAAACTTTGGATTAGGCAATGGTTAGTTAGATATAACACCAAAAGCATAAGCAAGAAAACACAAAGCAGATAAACTGGGCTTTGTGAATATTAAAAACTTTTGTTCTTCAAAGGACACTGTGAAGAAAGTAAAAAGACAACCCAAAGAATGGGAGAAAGTATATCCAAATCAAATATCTAATAAGGGATATACATATATATATACAATACAACAATAAAAAGACAAGTAATTAACTCAATTAAAAACAGGCAAAGATTTGAATACACATTTCTCCAAAAAAGTATAAATGGTTCAATAAGCACATGAAAAGATGTTCAAAATAATTAGTCATTAAGGAAGTGCAAATCAAAACCAAAATGAGATACCAAGTTGCACTCACGAGAATGGCTGTTAAGAAAAAAACCAAGACAGTAACAAATGTTGGTGAGGAGCAACTGAACCTTCACTTACTGCTGGTGGAAACAGAAAATGCTGTAGCCTCTGTGGAAGAGTTTGGCAATTCCTCAAAGAGTAAACCACATGCCCTGACATTTGCATGCTTATGTATAAAACACCTGTTCACACAAAAACTAGCACATGAAAATTCACAGCAGCATTATTCATAACAGCCAATAAGGAAAACAGCCCAAATGTCTGTCAACAGACGAATGGGTAAACAAAATGAGGTATATCCTTACAATGGACTATTATGCAGTCATAACAAGGGGATGAAATATAATACAGGTCACAAAATGAATGAACCTCGAAATATACCAAGTGAAAGAAGCCAGACACAAAAGCCACATATTGTATGATTCCATTTATATGAAATGTCCCAAATAGTCAAATCTTTAGACACAGAAAGTAGATTAGTGGTGGCCAGGCATTGGGGGGAGGAGGGTATGGGGAATGATGGCTAATGGATATAGTATTTCTTCTGATATGATGAAAATGTTCTGGATTTTGGGGTGCCTGGATGACTGGCTGAGTCAGTGGAGCATGCAATTCTTGATCTCAGGGTTATACACTCAATCCCCATGTTGGGTGTAGTGATTACTCAAAAATAAAATCTTTGAAAAAAAAAAGAAAATGTTCTGGATTTAGAGAGGTGATGGTCGCACAACTGAATACACTAAACCCCCTGAAATGTATACTTTTAAAAGGTGAACTTTATGGTATACAAATTGTATCTCAATTTTAAAAATTACTATCTAGGTGTCATGTTTTGGAAACAGTGGAAATCAGAACACTTTCAGGCCCTGAGTGTAGGACTTAGGAAAATGAGCATTCTCTCTTCAATATGGCTGTAAGAGAAGCAGAACCTCAGACAGATGCAGAGTTTCAAGCCATGTCAAGAAAGGAAACAGACTCTCTGTGATGCAGCCAAGGATGAAGAGGATTCAGTGGGAGAATTCTGAGAATGTTAGTTGGAAACGCCAGGAGAAGAAGCCTAAAATAGTAATGAAGAGGGATGCCTGGATGGGTCTGTCCACCAGAGCATGCAACTCTTGATCTCAAGGGTTGTGAGTTCATTTTAAAAAAAGGGTGTAGAGTTTATTTAAAAAACAAAACAAAACAAAAACACAAAAAACACAACAGTAATGAAGATGAATGAGGAAAGAGATGGCCTTTGCATTCCATGAAGTTAAAAAAAATAACTCAGAACACTTTGGAAACAAAAGGCAATAGTTAGATATCACAGGCAAATGGAAAGGGAATTTATTTTGGCACAAAAAAGGGAGAGAAACACAAGAAGGCTCATAGAAATTTAGCTTGTTTTTTTGTCTAAAAGGCAGAATAAAACAAGCAGCCTGTAACATGATATTATGAGTTCATACATTCACAGGTTAACGATATACCTTCTAAGCATGGTGCCTGGCACATTGTAAACGTGCAGTAAATGTCTTACAGACTCAATTTTTTAACCTTTATATCAAGAATATCTAATATCTACACATTTATTTTCTGCTGTGCACTTAAAATGACAATAAATGCGAGGTAACATTCTATTTTCCATACTGACATGTTACTCATTTCATCTAACTTTGTAAGACTCAATGAGAAAATATGCACATGGAATAAAGACACATGGAATGAATATAAAAGAAAAATTATTGAATATAAGTATGCATAGTCATCACACTAAAGTTTTTTGATCTAGGCTCCATTTTCTCTAACTTGCAATATTATTTAAAGCAGATAACTAGTTTACTTTGTTTTCCATTGATGCTATAACAAATTACCACCAACTTAAACAATACAAATATATTATCTTACATTTCAGAAGTCTGAAATTGGTCTCACTGGACCAAAATCAAGGTCTCAGCAGAGTTGTCTTCCCTTTCATGCTCTAGGGGAGAATCCGTTTCTGTGCCTTTTGCAGTTCTAGAAGCCCAGTGCCTCCATCTTCAAAGCCAGAAACCACAGGTCAAGATCTTCTCCTATCACCTCATTCTGACCTTCTCTTTTGCATTCCTGCTCCACTTTTAAGAAACCTTGGGATTACACTAGGCCCACCACAATAACCTAGGATAATCTCCCCATTTCAAAGTCAATTTGATCACATCTGCAAAGTCCCTTCTGCTGTGTAAGGTAACATTCAGAGGTTGCGGTAATTAGGATGAGACCATCGTTGGGGGGGTGGCTATTATTCTGTCTACTACAGTTATTCCCTATGCTGTTAATAAAATAATTCAGGAGCACTTGGGTGGCTCAGTCAGTTAAGTGTCAAACTCTTGATCCCAGCTCAGGTCTTGATCTCAGGGTCCTGAGTTCAAGCCCCATGTTGGGTTCCATGGTAGGCATGGAGCCTACTTAAAAATAAACAAAAAAACAGTCTTGGGGCACCTGGGTGACTTGATCGGTTAAGCATCCTACTCTTGGTTTCAGTTTAGGTCATGATCTCACAGTTTTGTAAATTCAATCCTCATATCAGGCTTTGTGTTGGCAACATGGAGTCTGCTTGGGATTCTCTCTCTCCCCTCTCTCTCTGCCCCCTACCCCACTTGCACCGTCTCTGTCCGTCTTGAAATAAATAAAACTTAGACAAAAAAACAAAAACGATAATCCTAACATATCCAGTGCATTTATTCAAATGCATTAGAATTAGTTGGCTTTGAAAAGATAGCCACTGTGGGTTATACCATCTGACAGGAGGAAAGATTCTAACTGGTACAAACAAGCAGCTAAGCATTGCTTACAATATAACTGAATAAGGGGCTATGAGGTTAGACAGACAATACCAAAACCTTCAAAAGCTTAAACGCTTTGCTTGTTTAAAAACTTAGACTAGGGGCGCCTCCGAGGCTCAGTCAGTTAAGTGTCCAACTTCAACACTCATGTCATGATCTCATGGTTCATGATTTTGAACTCTGTCAGTACAGAGCTCGCTTCAGATCCTGTCCCCCATTTCTCTGCACCTCCCCCACTCATGATCTCTCGATCTCTCTCTCTCTCTCTCTCTCAAAAATAAATGAACACTGAATAAAAAAGAAAGAACTTAGACTTCACATTGCATGAGCTAGTGAAATGTGTTAAATGAAAAGAGATTTATACATCAAATAGGTAATTCTTATAATGCACAAACTGAATGGAGAGACAAAAAAATCAGAGGCAAAGAAAACAGTCTGGAGGTAGTAGTTGTTTTAAACTATGTCCAAAAACTCTTTGGTACAGATCCCTTCAAAAGATGGAACCTAATTTTCCTCCTCTTAAGTGTATGCTGTATTTATTAACTTGCTTCTAACAAACAGAATGTGGGAGAACTAGTGGTATGCAACTTCTGAGACTAGGTCCAAAAAGGCATTTTGGCTTTCTCTTTGCTTTCTCCCTAAAACTGCTTGTTCGTGGAGAGGCCAGTTACCATATCATAAGGATGCTCAAGCAGCCTTATAGAGAGAGCAACATGGTGAGGTAGTGAAGCCTTCTGCCATCAGCAGAGTGAGTCATGCTAGACTCAGATCTTCCCAATCAAGCTTTCGGATGACTACCATCCTGGCTGACATTTTGGTTGCAACCTCATGAGAAACCCTGAGCCAGAACCACCTAGCTAAGTCACTTTTGAATTTCTCATCCACATAAAGTGTGAGACAATATTTATTATTTTTGCCACTAAGTTTTGCTAATTTGTTATATATCAAAAGTAATAATAATAATAATAATAACAACAACAACAGTAAAGAAAACCAATACAAGGGCACCTGAGTGGCTCAGTGAGTTGAGCATCTGACTCTTGATTTTGGCTCAGGTCACAATCTCCCAGTTTATGAGACTGAGCCCCATGTTGGGCTCTGTGCTGACAGTGTGGAGCCTACTTGGGATTCTCTATCTCAGTCTCTCTGCCCCTCCCTCGCTCATGCTCTCTCTAAATAAATAAACATTTACACACACACACACACACACACACACACACACAGAGTCTCTGAAAATGGTTTCAGTGATTGATACTGAGCCAGAACTAAATATCAACAAAGGAAATCAAGAGAAATGCATGGATTCCAGCTGGGTTTTGGTCTGAATGAGCATAATGGGTTAAGGAGAGGGATGAGTTCACATGAATCCTAGTTTCTTGCTTGAATGGAACAGTGTTACCAACTAGGTTGGACTTGGGTCAGAGGCAGTTGAAGGAAATGGTGGGAGGCGGCAATTAGGAGCAGGAGAATGAGAGATAAATTAACTCTTGAACATTCTGAATTTGAGATATCTGTGAGAGATCTTGATATGGTAGAAACGTCCATTGAGCAGTTACAGGTTGTAATATACCTTTAACTAGATATAAGATTTTTGAAAGCTATTCATGCATAGTTGTTAATTAAAACCAAAGGTGCAGATAAAATTTCTTAAAGAAAAACTGGAAGTGATAAAAACAGGCTGAGGGAGAGAAGGGCAAGATGGCTGAGAAGTAGGGAACACTGTTACCTCTGCACGCCTGCAAACATCAAACTGAGAGGATTTAAAAGCCACACCTTTCTGATCTCCAGGAGCGGAGGCAGGCACTGACCCCTTATTGATATCAGCCTCATGGATGCCTGAGTGAGTAAATTGGGAACGGAGACGCTGAGGCAGGGGGCGCCGGCTCAAAGCGGAGCTGGGAAAGAGAGTGCCCAGAGACTTAGCCCCGGGCTTGCAGAGCGTGGGTCCAGAGGCTGCACAACACCGTGCAGGACCACGAGCGCGCAGGACTGGCACAGAAGTTTGCAGGTTGGCACAGAATTTTGAGAGCTGCATGTGAGCCGGCCGCACTGCTAGAGCCAGCAGCGCAAGACGCTGGGTGCGAACAGGCCTCCAGGGAGGTACAGAGCCTAGAGGAAGAGGAGAGACTGAAGGGAGACCTTAGCCGGAGGCTCGGCTGAGAGACAAACTTTCCATTTGCAGCCACTGGGCGCAGGGAGAGAAATCCGACCCACTCAGGGGGCTTGTGATCCGGTCGGTGGGCCCGGCCGCCCGCAGACCTCAGGCGGAGCCAAGGAAGGGCTGGCTCTCCAATCCCCCTGCGCAGTCCTGAACAGAAAGCCGCCTGGCTTCCAGAGGTTATTTTAACAGTGGCGGAAACTTGTAAAGTGGGTGGACTAGGATTTGAAGGCCTAGCAGACCTTAGAAAACCGAAACTATTTGTCCTGTCCATGGCACGGGGAGGTTGGACTCAAGAGAGGCTGGCAACGCATGGTCTGAGAGGGACTTGAGGCGCCGCCATTCTTCTCCCACCATCTACTAAGGCGGGGGCCTCAGAGACCAGGCCCTGAGACCCAACATACTTATATCGAACCACGCCCATCCACACTGGAGAGCTAGATTCTTCTCTTTGCGCAATTTTTAAACTTTTTTTTTTCAATTTTTTCTACCCTAATTATTTTTAATTCTTAAGCTTCTATAGTTTTTTTCCATTGTTTTCTCTTTTCTATTTCCCTATTTCATCCTTCTCTCCCTTTTCCCTCTGGAGTCTGGTAAAGACCAACATTTAACACTACTGTGATTAGATCAACCCTTACCATCCAGATATTTTTTGCTTATCTCATTCTTATCTTTATCCTCTGCAGATTTCAGGCTCTCAGACTGTCCTTTATCTCTGGCTGTCTCTGTGCCCCCCGGTTTTTTGTTTTTTTGTTTTTTTTTCTTCTTATTCTTTCACCTTTCCTGTCCTCTCTTTTCTTTCCTGCTCCTTTTTATTCCTTTCCCATTTGGTTTGCTTGTTTACCGGGTCTGTCAGTGGGTTTGTGTGCTTGTTTCCCTGTGTGTTTGTCCGTTTTCCTTTTCAGGGCTACCTCAAAAAAGAGGCCAAAGCACACATAGTGGAAAGTCTCAAATATCACTGAGTAAGGAAATACATAGTTACAAGCACAATAAGAGAAACTCTGAGATACCATAAAAAGAACACCTCCTGAAATGACAGGCCCTGGACAGTCAAAGAACCTCCTTTAATAATAGAGCCATACTAACAGGTGCACAGTGCAGAAAGAGCTTTTAAAACTGATAAGAGACAGAAAGCTAGCCAAAATGACAAAATGAAAGAACTCTCCTCTAAAGAAATTCCAGGAAGAAATCACAGCGACAGAACTGCTCAAAACAGACACAAGCAACATAACTGAACAAGAATTTAGAACAATTATCATAAAATTAATCGCTGGGCTTGAAAAAAACATAGAAACTGTCAGAGAAGATATTGATACAAAGACTAGGAACCTTCAAAATAGCTGTGACAAGTCAGAAAAGGCTATAAATGAGGTGAATAATAAGATGGAGGCTGCCAATGCACGTATTGAAGAAGCAGAAAGGAGAATAGGTGAGTTAGAAGACACAGTTATAGCGAAAGAAGAAGTCGAGAAGGAAAGAAGTTGATACAGGAGCACGAAAGGAGAATCAGAGACCTGAGTATACAATCAAATGGAACAATGTCTGTATCATAGGAGTTCCTGAAGAGGAAGAAAGAGAAAAAGGTCCTGAAGGGGTGTTGGACCAAATTATACATGAAAATTTCCCCAATCTAGGGAAAGAGAAAGACATTGAAATTCAAGAGACATACCGAACTCCCCTAAGACGTAACATAAACTGACCTTCAGCACGACATATCAAAGTAAAACTGACAAAATATAAAGATAAAGAGAGAATTCTGAAAGCAACAAGGGATAAAAGGGCCCTAACATACAAAGGGAAACCTATCAGAGTGGTTACAGACCTATCTACTGAAACTTGGCAGGCCAGAAAGGAATGGCAGGAAATCTTCAATGTGATGAACAAGAAAAATATGCAGCCAAAAATTCTTTATCCAGTGAGCCTGTCATTCAAAATAGAAGGAGAGATAAAGGTTTTCCTAAATAAAAGTTGAGGGAATTCTTCACCACCAAACCAGCCCTACAAGAAATCCTAAGAGGGACTCTTTGAGGGAAATGTAGCAAGGAATACAAGGTACCAGAGACATCACTACAAACATGCACTCTACAAGGTACACAATGAATCTAAACCCACATTTTTCAATAACACTGAATGTAAATGGACTGAATGCTCCAGTCAAACGACACAGGGTAGCAGAATGGATCAAAAGCCAAAATCCATCTATTTGCTGATTACAAGAGACTCATCTTAGACCTGAAGACACCTCCAGATTGAAAGTAAGGGGATGGAAAATTATCTACCATGCAACTGGACACCAAAAGAAAGCTAGGGTAGCCATACTCATATCAGACAAACTGGACTTCAGAGTAAAGGCAGTGACAAAAGATGAAGAAGGACATTATTTAATAATGTCAGGGTCTCTATATCAGAAAGAGCTAACAATTATAAACATCTATGCGTTGAATTAGGGAGCTCCCAAATACATAAAACAACTCATCACAAACAGAAGCAATCTTATTGATAAGAATGTGCTAATTGCAGGGGACCTTAATACCCTACTTACAGCAATCCACAGGTCAACCAGACAAAAAAATCACTAAAGAGACAATGGACCTGAATGGCACACTGGAACAGATGGAATTAATAAGATACATTTAGAACTCTGCATCCTGAAGCTAGGGAATTCATTTTCTTCTCAAGTGCACATGGCACATTCTCCAAGATAGATCACATACTGGGTCATAAAACAGCTCTCCATTAATACAAAAGAATTGAGATCATACCATGCACACTTTCAGATCACAATGCTATGAAACTTGAAATCAACCCCAGGAAGAAGTCTGGAAAATCTCCAAAAGTGTGGCGGTTAAAAACCACCCTACTAAAGAATGACTGGGCTAATCAGGCAATTAGAGAAGAAATTAAAAAATATATGGAAACAAATGAAAACGAAAATACAACAATCCAAACTCTCTGGGACGCAGCAAAGGCAGTCCTAAGAGGAAAGTCCATTGCAATCCAGGCCTATTTCAACAAACTAGAAAAAGCACAAACACAGAACCTAACAGAGCACCTAAGGAAACTACAAAGGGATCAGCAAGAGCACCCCAAACCAAGCAAAAAAAAGAGAAATAAATAAACAAACAAACAAACAAACAAACCCACCAAAACCAAAACCTCTAGCTAGGCTCCTCAGAAAGAAAAGAGAGAACACTCAAATAGACAAAATCATGAAGGAAAATGGATCTATTACAAAGATCCCTTAGAAATACAAGCAACCATCAGAGATTACTATGAAAAATTGTATGTCAACAAACTGGACAATCTAGAAGAAATGGACAAATTTCTAAACACACATGCACTACCAAAATTCAAATGGGAAGAGACAGAAAATCTGAACAGACCCATAACCAGTGAAGAAATCGAATCAGTTATCAAAAATCTCCCAACGAATAAAGCCCAGGGCCAGATGGATTCCCAGGGGAATTCTACCAGACATTCAGAGCAGAGTCAACACTGATTCTTCTCAAGTTATTCCAAAAATTAGAAATGGAAGGAAGACTTCTGGACTCATTCTACAAAGCACATATCACTTTGATTCCTAAGCCAGACAGAGACCCAACAAAAAAAGAAACTACAGGCCAATATCCTTAATGAATACGGATGCAAAACTACTCAACAAGATACTACTCAACAGCATATAAAAAGAATTATCTTTTTTTTGTGAGAGAGAGAGAGACAGCGTGAGCAAGGGAGGGTCAGAGAGAGAAGGAGTCACAGATCCGAAGACAGGCTCCAGGCTCTGAGCTAGCAGTCAGCACAGAGCCTGACGCAGGGCTCGAACCCATGAACCGTGAGATCATGACCTGAGCTGAAATCGGACGCCCAACCGACTGAGCTACCCAGGCGCCCCAAGAATTATCCATTACAATCAAGTGGGATTCATTCCTGTGTTACAAGGCTGGTTCAATATTTGCAAATCCATCCATGTGATCCATCACTTTAACAAAAGAAAAGAAAAAACACATATGATTCTGTTTATAGATGCACAAAAACCATTTGACAAAATACAGCATTCCTTCTTATTAAAAACCCTCAAGAAAGTCGGGATAGAAGGAACCTACTTAAAGATCATAAAAGCCATTTATGAAAACCCCACAGCTAATGTTATCCTCAATGGGGAAAAACTGAGAGTTCTCCCCCTGAAATCAGGGATACGACAGGGATGTCCACTCTCACCGCTGTGGTTTAACATAGTGTTGGAAGTCCTAGCATCAGCAATCAGACAACAAAAGGAAATAAAAGGCATCAGAATTGGCAAAGAAGTCAAAATTTCACTCTTCACAGATGACATGATACTCTACATGGAAAACCTGATCAACTCCACCAGAAGCCTTCTAGAACTGATCAATGAATTCAGTAAAGTCGCAGGGTACAAAATCAATGTACAGAAATTGGTTGCATTCTTATACACCAAAAATGAAGCAACAGAAAGAGAAATCAAGAAACAGATCCCATTCACAATTGCACAAAAAACCATAAAATACCTAGGAATAAATCTAACCGAAGATGTAAAAGACCTGTATGCTGAAAACTATAGAAGACTTATGAAGGAAATTGAAGAAGACACAAAAAAATGGAAAAACATTCTGTGCTCATGGATCAGAAGAATAAACATTGTGAAAATGTCATTATTACCCAAAGCAATCTACCCATTCAATGCCATCCCCATCAAAGTTGCACCAGCATTCTTCTCAAAGCTAGAACAAACTACCTTAAAATTCGTATGGAACCACAAAAAACTGAATAGCCAAAGTAATATTGAAGAAGAAAAACAAAATGGGAGGCATCACAATCCCAGACTTTAGCCTCTACTAAAAGCTGTCATCATCAAGACAGTATGGTTATTGGCACAAAAACAGACACATACCAATGGAATAGAATAGAGAGCCCAGAACTGGACCACAAGTGTATGGCCAATTAATCTTCGACAACATAGGAAAGAGTATCCAATGGAAAAAAGACAGCCTCTTCAACAGGTGGTGTTGGGAGAGCTGGACAGCAACATGTAGAAGAATGAAATTAGACCACTTTCTTACACCATACACAAAAATAAACTCAAAATGGATAAAGGACCTGAAGGTGAGACAGGAAACCATAAAAACCCTAGAGGAGAAAGCATGAAGCAGCCTCCTTGACCTCAATCGCAGCAATTTCCTCCTTGACACATCCCCAAAGGCAAAGGAATCAAGAACAAAAATGAACTACTGAAACCTCATCAAGATAAAAAGCTTTTGCACTGCAAAGGAAACAATCAAGAAAACTAATAGGCAACCAACAGAATGGGAAAAGATAGTTGCAAATGACATACCAGATAAAGGGCTAGTATCTAAAATATACAAGGAACTCACCAAACTTCACATCCACAAAACAAATAACCCAGTGAAGAAATGGGCAGAAGACGTGAACAGACACTTATCCAAAGAGGACATCCAGATGGCCTACAGGCACATGAAATGATGCTCAACATCACTCATCATCAGGGAAACATAAATCAAAACCACATTGAGATACCACCTCATGCCAGTCAGAGTGGCTAAAATGAACAACTCAAGAGACTATAGATGCTGGCGAGGGTGTGGAGAGACGGGCACCCTCCTACACCGTTAGTGGGAATGTAAACTGATGCAGCCGCTCTGGAAAACAGTGTGGAGGTTCCTCAAAAAAGTATCGATAGAACTCCCCAATGACCCAACAATAGCAATGCTATGGATTTACCCAAGGGATACAGAAGTGCTGATGCATAGGAGAACACGTACCCCAATGTTCATAGCAGCACTGTCAATAATAGCCAAAACATGGAAAGAGCCTAAATGTCCATCACCGATGAGTGGATCAAGATGTGGTGTATATATATACAATGGAGTACTACATGGCAATGAGAAAGAATGAAATATGGCTGTTTGTAGGAAAGTGGATGGACCTCGAGGGTGTCATGCTAAGCGAAATAAGTCAGGCAGAGAAGGACAGATACCATATGTTTGCACTCATAGGTCTAACAGGAGAACAGGAGAAACCTAATGGAGGACCAGGGGGAGGGGAAGAGGGAAAGAGAATTGGGGAGAGAGAGGGATGTAAAACTTGAGACACTATTAAATGCTGAAAACGAACTGAGGGTTGAAGGGGAAGGGGGTGGCGAGGGGAAGAGGTGGTAGTGATGGAGGAGGGCACTTGTGGGGAAGAGCACTGGGTGTTGTATGGAAACCAATTTGACAATAAAATATTATTAGTCCAGTTTCTTCACTCTATTAGTCCAGTTTCTTTCTCCAGAAAGACAAGTCTGGATAAGTGATATGCCATAATATGTATATAACATTATAAAACAGCATATACAGTATATCTAATTGAATATCAAAATATCCAATTGCCCAATTCAAAGCCTCTAATCTTTAGCTTTTAATGAGAAGTCACTTCATTCCATTTTCATATAATGGAAAGATCTCAACACCTGAGATTCTGTCTTAATGATTAGCACAGTGATTTGCACCTACTATCCAAAAAAGTATTTACTGAAACAACAACTGAAAATAAAAACTTAATAACCTTAATAAGTTAATAATTTCATTTCTAAAATAGTGACTCTAAAACAGGTAAATTAAAATTGGAAGAAAATTCGGGAGAAAAATTGTTATAAAGAGACTTACCGATCTGTTTGTAAAACATGGATAAGATGTTCCATAGCTTGTATACCTACTTCCAAGCGGTATTTCTACACAAAAGAAAAATGTTGTTAAAATAAGTAATATCCAGGTTAATAAATTTAGTAAGTGATAAAACGTTACAAACCTTAGATAATGATTTGAGAGCACGAACGGCGTTTCTTCGATCATCCAGCAAAGTAGATGAAGCAACTCTGTCACAAAGCTTTTGAATCTGTCATGGAAAAATGAAATAGCATAAAGAGAACTTAAACTGGCAAAAAAGAAACATGAAGTTACCCCCTAAATTTTATACTATCTAATTCGAAAAACAAATATCAACAAATGAGATGGTCATAGATGGCCTTTCACAAATCTTAACTACTTACATAGTTTTATAATCTCATTACAGAGAAACAGATTTCTCACAGAGACTTGAAAAACAGAAGTGGTAAAAGAAAAGTTAAATAAATCACATAAGTTGAGAAATTAAGAGAAATCACTAGTAGAATCAAAACTTTCTAAACATGCCGCTTATAGCTATTTGAGCCAAGAGGAAAGCAGGGTTAAGGTAGAAGAGGGGGACTTAAAATTTTTTTGAAATACTAATTGTTTATAACTTCACCCTAATATTTCCAGTAAGTATCTGAGAAAAAAAAATCAGAATTATATACCAAAACTATTAAGTTTTGGAGTGCCTGGCTGGCTCAGTCAGAAGAGGATGTGACTCTTGATTTCGGAGTCATGAGTTTGAGTCCCATATTGGGTGTAGATTACTTAAATAAAAACTTAAAATTTTAAGTTTTAAGTGTGCCTCAAAATCTATAAAGACGAAATGCTTCTATTATAAAAGCTTTTAATAAACTTACAGGAATTAAAGTTCAAGCTACATTTTAAAATAAACCTTCAGGGAGGCAGCCAGAGTGGTTCAGTTGGTTAAGCACTGGACTCTCGATTTCGGCTAGGGTCATGATCTTAAAGTTCTTGATATCACTGACAGCACAGAGCCTGCTTGGGATTCTCTCTCCCTCTCTCTCTGGCCCTCCCCTGCTCGTGCACTCTCTTAAAATAAATAAATAAACTTAAAATAAAATAAAGCAGGGGGCGCCTGGGTGGCTCAGTCGGTTAAGCATCTGACTTTGGCTCAGGTCATGATCTCATTCATGGTCCGTGCATTAGAGTCCGTGTCAGGCTCTGTGCTGACAGTGCAGGGCCTGGAGCCTGCTTCAGATTCTCTGTCTCCCTCTCTCTCTGCCTCTCCCCCACTCAGTCGCTGTCTCTCTGTGTGTGTCTTTCTCTCTCAAAATAAAATAAAGACATAAAAATACAATAAAATAAAATAAAACTTTTGGGTTTTATTTACAATGGGAAAAAATTGGAAACAGCTGTCCACCAAGAGAAGAAAAACAATAAACTGTACATGCTTTGGTAGAATATTATACAGCTACTCAAAACAGTTAACTGTACTGAAAGGAAACTATGATGATTTAGTCAACAGTAGGCAAAAAAGAAAAGTTGTAAAACTAGATGTCAATTATGAGCCCACTAAAGCAAAATCACTAAATTATGTATGTAAAATTGCATTAAAAATTGGAAACTTAAAACTATGAAACTTTTAGAAGAGAGCATAAGAGAAAATCCTAGTGGTCTTTAATTAGGCAAAGACTTCTCATACATATCAAGAGCACAATCCCTAAAGAAAAACTAAATAAACTGGACTTCATCACTTCTGTTCAAAAGACACTCTCAAAAGAATGAAAGATAAGCCACCAGCTGGATGAAAATATTTAAAAATATCTGATAAAGAATAATTCTTAAAATCACAATTCTTGGCTCCTGTAAAGTTCTATCAGTTACTATTTAAAGTTATTATTCACTCCTTAATGACTGTTACTAAGATTCTAAAAATAATATTATGGCATAACACCCACACTTTTGTACCCTATGTATCTGAATTAGTGGCGTTTAAATACATAGTGTTTTCCAAATTATGTTTTGCACACTTCTAGTGTCCCAGAATATATTAATAGATTTCTTATGATTGCAGAACCAGCAGGAAACACAAGGTTATACAAAATTAAATAGGTTTCTGCACTGCAGGATTTCTAAAAGTCTTTACTATGCTGATTTGCATTTCTTCATACTGAGGACAGAATATGATAAGCAAGCCTAGCCTTACTTTTTGATTTCATTCATTCTAACTGCTCACATTTAAAAATTATTCCCACCTTAAACTACATTTACTTTTGTAATAATTACATTGACTTTCCAAAACACAAATAATACAACTGTTTCTTTATTAAGTAACTGGTTGACTTTTTCTACCACAATTTTGTTTTTTTACCATTAGAAAAACTATGTAACTATCTCTTGAAAACATGAGGCTTGTTACTTTCAGCTTAAAGAATCTCTTAGGTCAAAAATAGTTTTCCTAAGTATGACTGTAATTTCCTCTTCTTGGGTCTTGTACATCTTTTGCTAATTTTTTCTAGGTCATTTATGATGAACACTAGAAATGGGAATCATTTATAGATAGGCATTTTCTGCTTTTTACTAGCCCTGGACCTTAAGTACCAGCTCTAGACCTGGGATTACCATCTTCCAAGAGTACTGAGTTCTAGTACTATGTAGGGGCTGAACTCCATCCTCAGGCTCATCTATGGTTAGTGTATATAAAAACTTGTGTCAAAATGGGATTTTCCATGTTGAGAAACTCTTCAATTATTTGTTGAATGTAGACACTTGAAGGCTACTTGATGCTGAAGGAGAAACTTAGCTTTAAGAATATTGGAATGAGATGACCATAATCCTAGAGTTTGGGGGTTTGCTCTGTTTTTATTTTCAGCATTTTATTTTGTGCTCTAAATATGCTAATATTTGAGTGTTAAGTTTTTTAAAAAGCTCTTAGTATACACAAAGATAATCTCCATTGTTATGAAGATAAATACAACCTAAAATAGCAAAGAGGTTATTTTTTCCTATCAGACTAAGATTAAAATTAAAATAAAGTACCAAATATTCTGATTTCATTTTTATAAAATAAAAAAAAAGTAAAATTAATCTGTGCAACTAGAAGTCAGTATAGTGGTTACTCATGGAGACAGGCAGTGACTGAAAATACAAAGGGGACTCTTTGGGTCCTCGTCTTGATAATGTTCTATTCCTTGATCCGGTTACATAGGCATGTGCAGGTTGTGAGGTTTACATAGTCGATATGCATATTTTCCTGCATACTTTAATAAAATGATTTTTAGTTACTTTTAAGGTATTTTTAAGCAATCTCTACACCCAATGTGGGGTTCAAACTCACAACCCAGAGATCCAGAGTTGCACATTCTACTGATTAAGCCTGCCAGGCACCCCAACTTAATATAGAACTATCTAGGATAGGCAAAGATATATTCAATAACTTCCTTCTATTCTATCAGAGGGAAAGTAACCTAAAAAAGTGGCAATTTGGCAAAATCTATTACAACCTAAAATATTCATACCCTTTTTTTAGCCAGGCATTCCTATTTCTAGGAATTTACTCTTTAAAAACACCCCCACAGTTACACAATGTTTTATACTAGGATGTTCTTTGTAGCAATACTTTTAATAGCTAAAAAGGAAACCCAGCTCCCGCCACCTAAGAATATAATAAGAAGTCTGAGACCTGGCAAACCCAGAACTCAGACTTCCAGTCTCCACAACTTTGAGCAATAAATTTCTATTACTTAAAAGAAAAAAAAAAAGGTGGAGGGGAATTAATTAACATATGATATGCAAAAACTATGCAGCTGAGCAAATGAATAAAGCAGAACCATTTTTTAATAGAAAAAAGTGGAAAAACTGTAAGCAGTATGTTTGGCATTAGTTCATTTTGGTTTAAAATGATACCATTAATAAACAATGTGAATATGTATAGAAAAAATTAAGATGATGTACCATATTGCCATTTTGTAGGTCACTGGAAATGTTCATTATTTACATTATTTCTCATGTTTGAATTCTGATAAAATAGGAATTATTTTTATAAACAAAAAAGAACAATAATGGAGTAAAGCAAAAATGGTTTATATTTTATTGGAATTTCTAGGATATTTTCATGGCTAACTGAACTCATCTTTTAAAATCCTATCTTCACTCTGATCAAAATAATATGAAATCAGAGGTGCCTGGGTGGCTCAGTTGGTTAAGCATCTGCCTCTTGATTCCAGCTCTCATGATCTTGTTGTGGTCGTGAGATCAAGCCCCTGCATCAGGCTCAGTGCAGAGTGTAGATAGAGCATGCTTGGGATTCTGTCTCCCTCTCTCTCTCTCTGCCCCTCCCCTGCTCAGGCTCCCCTCCTTCTCTCAAAATAAATAAACAGACTTTAAAAAATAATAGTATGAAATGAGCTCTTAATTGATAAGAAATATACTACCATAATAAAAATATCCTCAATTGGTTCCCTGTTGTTTACAGAATAAAGTCCCAATTATTTAAACTAGAATGCACAGTCATCGCTCTGTTAATATACATATATTGAGTACATATGTGTTCTTGCACTAACCAAAATAAGATACAGTCTCTGACCACAAGGAGCTTGCAAAGGAAGACAGCCACATAAATAATGTACAGTAACAAGTTAAAGGAATATGAGTACGCACAGAGTAAAGCTGGGGAACAAAAGAAAACAGTCAATTCTATGTGAAAATGAAACTGCCACAGACTGAATGTTTATGACCCCACTTCCCCACCCCTGCCCATGCAAATTTAGAAATCCTAACCCCTAATCGGATGGTATGAAGAAATGGGGCTTTGAGGAAAGTGATTAGGTAATGAAAATAGAGTCCTCATGGATGGAATTAGTGCCCATAGAGAGACCCCAGAAAGCTCTGCCTCCCCTCCTCCCAAGTAGGACACAGTGACGAGATGGCTATGTATGAACCGGAATGCAGGCCCTCAGCAGGCACGGAATCTACCAGTGCCTGGATTTTGGACTTCCCAGACTCCAGAACTGTGAGAAATAAATGTGTGTTGTTTAAGCCACACCCAGATTGTATTTTTGTTATAGCAGCCCAAATAGATTAAGACAGATACTGTTTAAGAATGGTATACTTAAGAATGCCATTCTTGAGTCAAGAATTCAAGGATAAGTAGTTCAGGGACGCCTGGGTGGCTTGGTTGAGCATCCGACTTTGGCTCAGGTCATGATCTCATGGTTCACGGGGTCAGGCCCCATGTCAGGCTCTGTGCTGACGGCCTGGAGACTGCTGTGGATTCTGTGTCTCCCTGTTTCTTGCCCCTCCCCCACTTGCTCTCTGTCTCTCCCTCTCTTAAAAATAAACATTAAAAAAAAAAAAAGGATAAGCAGTTCATCAGACAATAGGAGGAAGAAATTTCAGGCAGCGAAAATTATTTCCTTGTAATTGTTTGCACCTATTTTAATGTATAAAATAGCATTTCATATTCACAATAAGAAAATTGGTCTAGGCAGCTCTTTCTGCCCATGGGTCTTGTCCCCATTCTATAATAAAAACACCTAAAAAAATTGGTCTAATTTGAGTTTTTATTATATACATCTATGAACCAAAAATATAATTTTCATATCACACACACACATACTTGTTCTATTAAAATAATACACCGAGGGGGACATTCTAAAATAAGAAAATTTCCCCTTTTACAATAATTTGTCATTTCTGGGAATGATGGCTGATCTAAAATAATGTGGGAAAAATAAGAATATATAAGATTAAACTGTAAACTAAAAATATATTTTTCTAATGAGTTAAAGTATCTGCTTCAATAAGCTCTGATCAATGAGCAAATCACTATTATTAGTTGAAAAATGTACCTTTTAAAATATTAAAATTAATCACTATTATATTTACAGAAATAAAATCCATTCTTTCTTGAGTCTGGGAAAATATCAAGACTATTTTTTTAGATGTTTATTTATGAGAGCGAGAGAGACAGTGTAAACAGGGGAGGGGCAGAGAGAGAGGGAGACACAGAATCTGAAGCAGGCTCCAGGCTCTGTGCTGTTAGCACAGAGCCCAATGCAGAGCTCAAACTCATGAACTGCGAGATCATGACCGGAGCTGAAGTCAGATGCTTAACCGACTGAATCACCCAGGTGCCCCTCTATCAAGACTATTTTTAAGAATATAAGCATGCTGGGGCGCCTGGGTGGCTCAGTTGGTTGGGCATCCGGCTTCAGGTCAGATCATGATCTCACGGTTCGTGGGTTCAAGCCCCACATCGGGCTCTGTGCTGACAGCTAGCTCAGAGCCTGGAGCCTGCTTCAGATCTGTGTCTCCCTCTCTCTCTGCTCCTCCCCTGCTCCTGCTGTCTCTCTCTGTCTCTCAAAAATAAATAAAAAACATTTAAAAAACAGAATATAAGCATGCTTTTAATCTATTAAATCTGGGTTTTAATGGCAAATACAAGATTCTTCCAAATTGGGGATTTTAATCAGAACTTTCTAGCAACTTAAAGATGAACTCAAAAGCAGTCAAGCATAGTGCAAGCCAATGAGAATCAAAATGAATATAAGAACAACTTATTTATCTAGAATCAGTAGATTGAGTTACTTCTGATACCTTCTGTTCGGGGACCAAAAGGGTCTTTTCATTCTAGCTTTTTCTGATAGTAATCTAAAATTAATTGCCAGTTTCTCTGTCTTCTTAAACAACACACATAATTATAAGCCTTCTTAGCGCTTAAACCAAAGTCCTCTCAAGACATATGTAAGACCAACATCTAAGGTGTTAAACAAAGTAATGAATATAAAAGGCTTTGCCTAGTACCTGGCACCTACAAATATTCAAGAAATGTTAACAAACTTTGTTATTACCAAGCTTCTTATGACTTTTTTGTGTAATTCTTCTATCATGCTTTTGGCTGTCACTTCCATCATATATGTGTTTAACAGACCATTTAATTTTGCATATTTTAATTTGCTACTGAGATATTTGATAATTAAGTTAGATACTAATATAATTTTTCTTTAAAATTTAAAAAAAATGTTTATTTTTGAGAGACAGACAGACAGAGATAGAGAGCCAGCGGGGTAGGGGAAGAGAGAAAGAGGGAGACACAGAATCCAAAGCAGGCTCTAGCCTCTGAGCTGTCAGCATAGAGCCCAATATGGGCCTTGAACCCACTAACCAGGAGATCATGACCTGAGCTGAAGTCAGACACTTAACTGATTAAGCCATCCAAGCACTCAAATACAATTTTTCTATAACAAAAAAAATCAGTCAGGCTTGAAATCAAGATTGAGTACATGGGCCTTGCAACTTCTACTTTTGCTATATAGGAAAGCCTATTACCTCCTGCTAATATTCCAGATGGCTGAGGTTTCTGAATACGTGACCTCTCTGTGTTACACTGCTACTCTTTACAGATGACTGAAACCAAATGAAAGGAAAACATACGTTCCAGACCTTACAAAGATTTAGCCATGTTTTAGGTCAAACAGAGTCTATATTTATCAGTTGGTAGTTACCAAGCAAAAACTTTGTAGCACAAGAATGGTTAAGTTATATTTAGAAACCGTAGATCTCAAAGACCATTATGCCACTTATTCCTTACTTGAAAAACCAATTTAATGCAGTATAACTGTGCCTCATTTTCCATTTTCTCCTTTCAGTTATTTGAACTTTGTGCTTTAGCTGGGACATAGATGTCTATCTACATAGACTACTTTCTAAGTCTTCCTTGCATCTAGGCATAGACAGTGAATATCTTCTGCCCCATGCATTCTTAGTACTTATTTTACAAAAGAAACTAAGGCTCAAAAGCAAAGCAGTACATCCCAAAATACACTGCCAATTTGGTGGCACAGTCCAGATTCTTTTTACCCAAGCTGTAGAGGTCTCATTCCAAAGCCCACACTCTAATAGCTTATATTGCGTCCTATGCAGAAAAATGTGAATCTGAGTTACTGGTGCAAACTACATGGACTGCAGGACTTTATAGGGGGAGACTGAAGTGCAGTTTCTATGAATAGGTTTTACTTGCACTATAGCTCACTAAAGGTCACTGAGAAGCCTTTGACTCAACTGGTCAGCCAGGGTTGTCTCACTCCTAAAGGAGTTGGAGCTTTACTTTTTACCTTGTGAAAGCTATAATCAGAAGCTACAGGGGGGAGGAGCTGCTACCAAGTATTAAAAAAATCAGTGTTCTATAAGTACTTCAGAAAAAATACAAAAATTAATGTACTCCCTCTTTTAGAATTAACCTGGCTGAGATAAGGACAATTTGGGATGGAAAAAGAGAGAAAAAAAGGTCAGCTCATTATAACAGATAAGGAATAAGGTTAAGAAAAAAAGTTTTAGGGTGGTGGTAATGGGCAATGAGCTGAGGGATAAACAAGGCAAAAGAATAATTAAAAGAACTGAATTTAAGAGGCTGAGGGCTCTAAAGAATAAAATGTCTGGGATAGCCACTGTTTGGGATTCAACTTCCACAGCTTTTCCTTAAACAAACATAGGGTCAAATATTGTTTTTTAAAGATACAATTAAAAAATTAAAAAAAGCAGCAGTGAGTAAAGCTAGCTGAAGTTTGATTACCATGAATCAGCATTCACTCTTCTATATCTCAGCAAACACTCTGGGTTTTGATAAGGACAAAGGTCAAAAGAACAGTAAATCTGAAGAATTTAGTACCATAACCCAAAGTGGACAGTGCATTCATTCATTCATTCATTCAACAAACATCAGAGTGCTGCTATCCTCGTGGGGGCCATGATCAGCGCAGCCAGAAAGCAGTGGTCTATGACAAGGTAAGGTAAGAACCATTTAGAAACTTCTGCAACTGGATATTTAATGGCTATTAAAAAAAACAGGGTTTAATATTTTTATGCACATGAGTATGTCTATGTGTACCGTTACTCCATTTTCCCAGCAATTCATTTTTACTGTGCTTTACGGAAGTATTGGTCTGTGATTCATTGGAAACTAAAAAAAAAAAGAAAAAACAAAACTAAAGCACTGGTCTTTCGCCATAGACAGTTTGAGAAATATTATTAGGTGCTTAACATTCTGCAAAGCACTGCAAAATTCTATTCTTGAGGAACAGCAGTAAGCCACTGTAGAAGGTACCTATTCTAATGAAATGACAATGGCAAAGAGACAACATTAAAAATAATTAAGATGAAGAAAGAAAATGGTATGGCAAGGGGAATAATTAGGAAAATGAGATAGTGATTAGGTGGAGAGTGTGACTTTACATAGCCTCGTTGGTCAGAGGGTCCCAAGTGAAGCACTGACTTGGATATAGCCAGAAGTGTGGGTAATGGGTAACAAAACAAAGCCAGTGGAAAAGTAGGGAAGCAGAGTGAATGAGCACGTTACCATTAAAAGGAAAGGATAGTGTTTTAGAGTTAAAGGATAAATTTATTCAGTGTCCCAAATGGGATCCTAAAGTGAGGGACTTTGTTACCAGCACCTCACTATCTCAGAAACCAACCACGGGAAGCCAAATTGTAGTTGAAAGCTGAGCACCAAACTCTTGGTTTCAGCTCACGTCATGATCTCACAGTATGTGAGTTTGAGCCCCATGTTGGGCTCTGTGCTGACAGTGTGGAGCCTGGTTGGGATTCTAAATAAACAAACAAACAAATAAATTACACTTAAAAAATTTTAAAGCAAAATGCATAAATGTACTGGGTATTTGAAGTCACAAACTCTTGTCTCAATCCTCAACCCTCTCATCGACATGATGGGAGAACTGGAAAGGGAGTAAAAGGTTTAAATCCCACATATTTTAATACCATTTTCTCCTTAATTAACATTTTGATGCCATTACTGATCCAAAGAATGAGTTACAATACGGAAGAACTGAATCAAGTCTGCATTGTTAAAAAGTCAGACTTTTTACCAAAATAGTCATTATCTCAGTAGACTACCAACGCACAACATTTCAGGTAACCATTCTGTATCTTTGAAACAAGTTCCTTTCCTAGAATTTCACTGCCTGAATAAAGAGAGATATAAATCCAGAAAAGACATGTAAGGTTACAGAACAGAAAACTGGTAACAACAAAGGAAAATACTGCAGCCTATTTGCTTGAGACAAGAAGTTTGTAAATTTTTTAAAAACTCTATGGGAATCTATGTTTACTGTTTACTGAATAGAAAAATCCTTGTACCTACTATTAAATTTTTTAATATACATACGTTTTTAATGTTTATTTCCAAGAGAGCACAAACAGCAGAGGGGCAGAGAGAGGGGGGGACAGAGGATATAAAATGTGCTCTGCACTGACAGCAGCCAGCCTGGTGTGGAGCTTGAACTCATGAACCATGAGATCATGACTTAAGCCAAAGTTGGACGTTTAACCGAGTGCCCAGGTGCCTCATCTACTATTAAATTTTTAATTTACTATGCCACTCTTCTTTTTGTTCATTTATTTATTTTGAAAGATAAAGACAGCAAGAGCAATGGAGGAGAAGAGAGGGAGAGAGAGAGAATCCCAAGCAGGCTCTGCACTGTCAGCACGAGGCCTATGCGGAACTTGAACTCATGAACCATGAGATTGTGACCTGAGCTGAAGTCAAGAGCCAGACGCCTAACTGTCTGAGTCACCCAGGTGCTACTCTCATAATGAAACTCACTCGTATAATAAACATATTGGCAAATGCAAAGAAAATATTCTGGAAGTATGTATGCTAAATGTCACTAGCAATTACCCCTGGCAATGGGAAATGAGATTGTGATGGGAAGATGAAAGGGGCAATTTTAGATTACATACTGATATAAATTATTTATAATAAGCATGTTTTCACTATTGCTTCAATAACTAAACAGAAAAACTTAAAGAAATTTCCAGAATCTATTTAACCTTGCTTTTATTCTCTTATGTGCTCTAACATAGCACCTAACTGACTCACTGTTTATCTACTTTCTGAAAAAGTTGATTCTTGTTATTCATGGTAGTTATGTGCTGTAAGTGACCTCGAAACAATGAATTAGCAGATAATGAACCTTTGCATTCTAAGAGAAATACAGGGCTAGGTTCCTGTGAGCCTATGGTCATATTTTCCCCAATCAATCCAATATATAACCTTGTTTTATGTGTATTTATCTAAAGACGTATTTTTTAATACATGTCCTTGATTCATTAATACTGAACACATAGTCACCAGCACTATTACTCATGCCTGAAGGAAGCTTTTATAACACATATGTTTTTCTCCGTGGAAACACCACAGCCTTCTTGAGCTTTAGGAACACTAGGCAGCACTTCATGTGGGGTCATTTTTAACAGTGAAATCAACAACAAGAAGCACAAAAATGCAAAAAAAAATATATGACACTATATAGACTGTGAAAAGGACACTGGTTTAACAAGAAGGCAGAGTAACTCCTTGTTTGACCTCAATTGGTGACTCACAGATCAGGTGATTCAAATTTTTCACTACCCTACACGTGTCCATAAATGACATGAAAGGGATACACGTACTGATTTTGGAAGTTACAAACAAAGTTTAGCATAGGTGAATTTGCAAAGATGGAACAGATAATAACAAGGATAGACTATACCTTAAATATAATCTAAGTTTCATCATCTGCAAGATGAAAGAATAAACTAGATAAACTCTAAGGCTACATAATACTCAACATTTAGAATAAGTTAAAAATACTCAGGGCACCTGGTGGCTCGGTTTAAACGTCTGATTTCAGCTCAAGTAATGGGTCACTGTTTGTGAGTTCAAGTCCCACATCAGGCTCTGAGTTGACAAGAGTTGACAACTCAGAGCATAGAGCCTGCTTCAGATTCTGTGTTTCCCTCTCTCTCTCTGCCCCCTCCTGCTCGTACTCTGTGTTTCTCTCAGAAATAAAAAAAAAATTAAAAAAAATTTTAATAAGTTAAAATAATCTTTCCTGGTAAATAGTAACGTATTTTTTTGGTATACTATCTGAAATGTATTTGGGCTAGTGTTTATAAAATAATTTTAAGCCAACATCTCAAAATGAAAGATTTTATACAGAAATCCATTATTTCTACCTTTCTGGAGGAAAATTAGCCTGAAAGCTAATGTAGCTAATACTGTATTTCATGCAATTTAAGAAGCCATCAATTATAAGATCCACCATTTTTTAAAGTAATCTCTAGGCTCAATGTGGGTCTCAAACTCAGCACACTCAGATCAAGAGTCACATATTCTAGCACCTGAGCCAGCTAGATGCCACAAGATCCAGCAGTTTTTAATGTAACACCTAACAAAAAGAAATACTGTCTATTATAATTACATGATACAAAGTGATTTCAGAGATGTTCGCATGCTAATATGCATCTCAGAATTGTTAAAATACAGCAATACATAGCATTTAGTATGTGCCAATCAATCTACATAAAAACCCTATACAATAGGCACTATTATTATCCATGCTTCAGAGATGAGGAAACAGAGGTATGATGGGTAAATCCAACTTCACAAAACTAGTAAGTGGTTGATAGGATTCAAAGCCATGCAGTGTGAGTCCTTAACCGTTAACATTAAGTTGGCTCTCTGAGCCTACATTTCTAGAGGCAACAACTGGCTGCAGTTGAGCACCATCTATGCTCTCAAGGCAGGATACGCAGGCTCTGGTTCCAGCCAGACCTCTGCTCTCCTTTCAGCCAACCTGCCAATGTTACCCAATGGACACTACTGGGGTTTGGGTTTGTGACTCTTGCATTAAAAACAGAATACTACATATTAACAAAAAACAGTTCTAAAAAGAAAAAAACGTATTTGGATAAAATTTAACCCTGAGTTCTGTTTATTTAGAAAGACAAGAAAGGGGTGGTAGGGAAAAACTCAAAAGACAGTAGTTCTTCAACTAATTTATATTATGCTAAGTATTAGGTGCTCTGAGCAATTAACACGGTGATGAATTGGACATGTATCCTGGCAGGCGGGTGGCTTAGTTAAGCTCTGACTCTTGGTTCAGGCTCAGGTCACAATCTCATGGTTTGTGAGATGGAGCCCCGAGTCAGGCTCTGCACAGACAGCACAGAGCTTGATTGGGGTATTCTTTCTCTCCCGCTCTGTCCTCACCTGCTTACATGCATGCGCGCTCTCTCTCTCAAAATAAATGGACATGTATCCTGTTATCAAGATGCTTTTATAGTCTAAGTATAGTGTAGTTAACAAAGTAACTTAAAATCTGGTATTTTAAATAATTCTAATAAAGTAGCTCTATGTTTTAACAGGCAAAGATCTCTAAGACATATCAACCAGTGGAAATGTAAATTGCAAAACACTATAAACAGTATATCATTTATGAAAAAAGATTAATATGACCATACAATTATATAATTCTATATTGTACAAATGTATAACTATTTATAAAACTCTGAAAGGATTTAAATCACATTAAGAATCATGGTTATTTCTGGAAAGAGAACTGAAATTAGAGATGGTAGTCAAGGAGGCCCTAAACTTTACTAGTATTGTTTGGTATTTTGTATAATAAAAAATTAAAAAGCTAATTAAAAAGATAATATGCATAAGATAATGTAACTCATACAGGTGATTATGCATCAGAACTTTTCATCATTTTCAGTAATTATCACATGAGATTCACAATTCCACTTACCAAGACAAAAAGGGCAAATAATCTCACTAGCAATTGGTAAATTGAGCATAATCAGAATGACAACCTAAAAATCTGAATTTAATATTTGTTTGCTTTGCTAACCAACAGTGGCATTTACTTTTCTTCAGAGATACACAAAGGAGACCAAAAAAGAAGCAATGTGAATGGGAGTGGCTAGGAAAGAAAAAAGTGAGATGAGAAATGTGAAAATGAAAAACCACTAAAAAGTAAAAATGGAAAAAAGGAAGGTGACATAAAACTGTCACGATGGGGCATGTGGGTGGCTCAGATAGAGAAATATCTGACTCTTGGTTTCAGCTCAGGTCATGATCTCACATTTCATGAGATCAAACCCTGTGTTGGGCTCTGTACTGATAGTGCGGAGCCTGATTAGAATTCTCTCTCTCCCTCTCTCTCTCTGCCCCTCCTCCACTTGTGCACAAGGGTGTGGATATGCTCTCTCCCAAAATAAATAAACTTGGGAAAAAAAATCCAGCATGTTCAAAGTACATTTACAATTTAAAGACACTGCCATAATGTAATTTGCAGTATTTGTTTTTTTAGTATTCAGTAACTATTTAACTGACATGCAAAAATGAAGGACAGAATGCCAATTAAAAAAATCTAATTCAGGGAAGCCTAGATAGCTTAGTCAGTTAAGTGTCCAACTTTGGCTCAGGTCATGATCTCATGGTTCATGGGTTCTGACTCTGTGTTGGGCTTGCTGCTATCAGTGCAGAGCCCCCCCTCGGAACCTCTGTCCCCTCTCTTTCTGTCCGTCCCCCGTCGGTGCCCTCTCTCTAAAAAATAAAGATTAAAAATAAATAAAATAAAATAAAAAAATCTCGTTCAACCAGTTATTCAATAAATATTTATCAAGCACCTAATACCAACTTATTTGATCATATAACTGCCTCCATGAAGTTTAAAACATAGTTCTAGCTTCCCTGGAGAGAACTTTAACCATGACTACTGCAGGACTAAAATTATTCATGTTAACCAATAATCAAAACTTAAAAAAAAATTTTTAATAAAAAATATTAGTGTTTCAGAACACAAAAAGCAGAAATTTATTTTAAATTAAACTTTACAACTGAGAGGCTTTTACCAAAAAAAAAAAAAAAAAAAAAAAAAAAAAAAAAAAAAAAAAAAAAAAAAAAAAAAGCAAAAAAAAAAAAAAGCAAAGGTCAGTCTTATCTTCAGATGACCTAAATTACTATGAGCTAAAAAAAAAACCAAAAACGTAGGAACATTACAAAGTCAAACACCAGTCTCTTTGTAAATAAACCCAGAGAATCTAATATAATCTATTTCCATTACAATTACCAATAAGTCAGCCAAGGTAATATACTGCCTCATTTATTCTCCATGCTTTCTCTAAGAAATGAACAATGCTTTTCAAAAGAACATTTTTTTCAAGCAAGGCATCATTATGAAACTTGTCTACCAAATTAGCCTATCACAAATGCTAGCATCTGAAAGTCTCAACACCGCCAAAGTTTTCAAATTAAAGGAAGTAACTTTTCATACAAAAATGTTTAGGGGCGCCTGGGTGGCTTAGTCGGTTAAGCGTCTAGCTTCGGCTCAGGTCATGATCTCACGGTTCCTGGGTTCGAGCCCCACACTGGGCTCTGTGCTGACAGCTAGCTCAGAGCCTGGAGCCTGCTTCGGATTCAGTGTCTCCCTCTCTCTCTGACCTACCCCTGCTCGTGCTGTCTCTCTCTATCTCTCAAAAATAAATAAATAAATAAACATTAAAAAAATTAAAAAATGTTTATAGCATTTCTGCCTGAAATATAAAAATATAAGCAGCCCTTTTCTATGATATCCACAACAGACAAAAAATACCAATGCAGTATAAACAATAAAATGTGAATACAGAAAGAGAGAAAAATGGTATCTCCTATTAGCAAGTTTACATAAGAAATTTTTAAATTCTCTCCAAACGATAATCAGATTCAAGAGTGATTACAATTACTTCTCAAACCACAAAGCACCAAAACTTATTTTATCTTTTAGGTATCTTTTTAATTAATGTTTATTTATTTTGGAAAGGAAAAGAAAGAGAGAGAGCATGAGCATGAGTGGGGAAGGGGCAGAGAGAGGGAGACACAGAATCCGAAGCAGGCTCCAGGCTCTGAGCTGTTAGCACAGAGCCAATGTGGGGCTCGAACCCATGAACCACGAGAGCATGACCTGAGCAAAAGTTGGACACTTAACTGGCTAAGCTACTCAGGAGCCCCAATCTTTTAGGTATTTAAATGGCAACACTTCATGATAAACTGTTAATAATGAAAGACTATTAAAATGTAGTATTCCTTTTAAAAATATATCCTCTAGGACAATTCTTCCCAAAGTATGTTCTTCAGAACACTCAGATCTACAAGGTCTCCAGAGCAAAAAAGATCTGGTCAAATAAAATTGATAAACACAACTTACTTTATACCTACATGTTGAAAATATTTGAGAACTGCTTATTAATAAACCTTGCATAAATATTAGGTTTTTTGTTTTGTTTCTGGACATCACCTAACACACTTCTTTGATAAGAAATTTAAGTACATCTACTCATGTTTTTTGGAACATACCTTGCTACTAGTAGGGTGTGTAATATTTAAGCAATTCTAGTTTTTTTTTTTAACTTCCCTTAATAATCTACAAATTAACCTTTTTAAAAGGCCACGTAGTTTTCAACAGACACTACTTAAAAAGAGTAAGAGACATATTTGGTTGGACAGAAGTGATCAATACACAAATCATTATTATGGTTTTTTCATATTGTTTTCTCACATTGTTACTGTAAGAGAACCAAGAGAAAAAACACATACCAGTGATGACACTGATCTGGTTATTAATAAAGAATATGCAAGTTGAACCCAAACAGGAGTTTTAGACTATACATTTATAGTAATGTGGTACAAAATGTGCTTGACCAAACCAAAGCTAGATCTAAATTTAAACACACATTCTTTAACAGTTTTTATTACAAGAAAGTACAGCTGTCTCTATATTGTTAGCCCTTCTGCTTTTTAAGCCAGCTGATCAAGGAGATGACTTGGGGCACATAGGTGGCTCAGTCATTTGAGCACCCAATCCTGATTTTGGCTCAGGTGATGATCTTACAGTTCATGAGATCAAACCCTGTGTCAGGCTCGGGGCCAGGCTCAGGTTGACAACACGAAGCTTGCTGGGGATTCTCTTTCTCCCTGTCTCTCTATGTCTCCCCCGCTTGCACTTGTGAACTCTCTCTCTCAAAATGAATAAACATTAAAAAAAAAAAAAGAGATGACTTACAAGTACAGTAATTGCATACTTCTTCCGGACTTACGCAACTTTTATGACTTGGGATACAACTTGAGAAAAGAAAATCCCCCTATGATTTATCATCAAGTGTAGTTAACATTTCTCTTGGGATTTTCAAGAAACTAGCTTAAAATTAAAAAAAAAATCTATTACATGATAGATGGAAAATTAAATATGTGTGAGCATTAAAAAAACTAAGTAGGACCTTTACTATAATTAGTGTTTATTTGTACCCTGCAAAGTATGTCAAGTACTCTCCTTAGTCTGCAAAGGCTAAGGTGGTTTCATCACCAGAAATCAATGCCTTTCTCTAAAGTAAAAAAAAAAAAAAAAAAAGAGGAATCAAATTTAAAAGTATTTGACTCTAAAATATGAAAGGTTTAATGTGGATGAAATTCTAAACTTAACATGTTTTTGAGAATTTTATAGAATTATTGACTATCATATGATACAAATACTTTGTCTCTAGAAAACATCTTGATACCAATCAAAAGTTACTCTTGGGACACCTGAGTGGCTCAATCCGTTGGGCTACCGGCTCTTGATTTCAGCTCAGGTCATGATCCCACAGTCTGTGGGGTGGAGCCTCGCAATCTGGCTCTGTGCTGACAACAGAGCCTGCTGGGAATACTCTCCCTCCTTCTCTCTCTGTCCAAATAAATAAATAAATAAACTTTTTAAAAAATGTCCCTTTGATAGGTTGGAATAATATCTTAGGGATTATTTTTTTAAAAAGTTACTCTTGAAGAGTTAGGTATTATAAAATCAATAATGGGGCACCTGGCTGGCTCAGTCATATAGCCTGTAAGTCTTGATCTTGGGGTCGTAAATTCAAGCCCCATGTTGGGTGTAGAGATTACTTAAAAGTAATAAAATCTTAAAAATGATTAATAATATAGGGTGCCTGGGTGGCTCTGTTGGTTAAGTGTCTGACTCTTGGTCTCACCTCAGGTATGAGTTTGAGCCCTGCATTCAGTTCCACACTGTCAGTGGGGAGCCTGCTTGGGATTCTCTCTCTCCCTCTTTCTATGGCCTTCCCCTGCTTGTATTTTCTCTCTCTCTCTCAAAATAAGTAAACAAACCTTAGAAAATTAAAAAAGAAATCAATAACATAACTCTTAACATTCAGAAGACATTTAAATTCAGTACGAGAAAGTAGAAAAGCACTAAAGGCAATCTGAAATTTGAAAAATCCCTTAAGTTTGACAAACTGGACATCAATCATGCTAGACTTTTAATTCCTACAGTCTTTAAAAAGCACTGTTTTAGCATCTAGTAATATAAAGGCTGCTATGATTATAGATTTGGGATTTCTTTCATATAACACTATAATTCATTCATTTAACAAATACTTACTATCTACTACTATGGTAAAACAAAGATTAAAATACATATGAATTCTGCCCAAAGGGTTTTAAGAGTCTAGAAGAAGAGATAAAACATATACATATGATAGGAAAAGGTAAAAAGCATAGGAAATGCACAATCTAGTTAAAATGTGAAGACTGTTCAGAGGGGGAAAGAGTATCTGCAGCTTGATGGGGAAAAAATTAAGGGGTAGATTTATAGGACAGGTAGATTTCAGGGGTATCTAACTGGCTCAGTTGGTAGAGTATGCAACTCTTGATCTCAGGGTTCTAAGTCTGAGGCCCATGTTGGGTGTAGAGATAACTTAAAAATTTTTTTAATCTTTTAAAAATAAATCAATAAAACAAGATTAAAAAAATTAATGAAAATAAAGGACAGGTAGACTTGAGACCAAGAAAAGAGGCTTTCTGCTGGAAAAAAAGATGAGAAGAGCACAAAAGATCGAAAACCACAATGAAAATAACTTAATTTTAGAGAAATGGAAAAAATTACAAAATATTAAACAATAACATAGAAGTTAGAGGTTCCCAACTCTGGCAATTAGAATATCCAGGCCAGATCAAATCGCCAATTAATGTGGCGCCTGGGTGGCTCAGTCGGTTAAGCGTCCGGCTTTGGCTCAGGTCATGATCTCAGTTTGTGGGTTCGAGCCCCGCATCAGGCTCTGTGCTGACAGCTAGCTCAGAGCCTGGAGCCTGCTTCAGATTATGTATCTCCCTCTCACTCTGACCCTCCCCTGTTTATGCTCTGTCTCTCAAAAAAAAAAAAAAAAATTTTTTTAAACATTAAAAAAAATCACCAATTAAAATAATATTACATCACTATGTGATGCTCTACAAATACTTATTAAAATTTTTTAACATTTATTTATTGTTTTGAGAGATAGAGCATGTGTGGGGGAGGACAGAAAAAGAGGGAGACACAGAATGCAAAGCAGGCTCCAGGCCCTGAGCTGTCAGCACAGAGCCAGACACGGGGCTCGAACCCACAAACCATTAGATCATGACCTGAGCTCAAGTTAGATGCTTAACAGACTGAGCCACCCAAGAGCCCCTGCAAATATTTTCAAAACTAGTGACCTATGACCCCCTTTACCTGTCGAATAAGATGGTGAAACAAATTTTATTCATAGTGTAAGTTGGAGTAAGCTATTAATTCTCTTCAAAGATAAATTAGTTTTCCAATTTTGAGTATACATACTCAAAGTTAGGCAAGAACAAAGGCTCTCACTTGCCTTTCAGTTTACACAGGGGTGCCTGGGTGGCTCAGTTGTTTGAATGTCCAACTTCTGCTCAGGTCATGATCTCACGGTTCGTGGTTCAAGCCCCACATCAGGGTCTGAGCCTGCTTTGGATTCTGTGTCTCCCCCCCGCCAACCTCCTGTCTCTGCTCCTCCCCACTCACACTCTGTCTCTCTCACTCTCAAAAATAGAGCCTTTCAGTTTACATAGACAACATACATAAGTGATACTCAAGCTTCATTTGAAATCATGATGTAAAAATTCTATTGTTCCATTCACTATGGCAAGACCAATGTTCTAGACTCAGCTCTGCAATACTGTACAATTTGCTTTAATGCTCTATCACGTTCCTAGCTTGTAAAATGAGGCGATTTACCTGGATGATCTGCAAAGGGCCTTCCAGCTGTCAATTCTATACTTAAATTAATTGTACACCATCTTTTCTACAGAAGTCATTGTGACAAGACCAACTACTTAAAAAAAAAGAAAGAATAGTCTTCCTCTAAAAAAATATGCATTAAAAACTATACTAAGTGCCCGGCTCTATTTCTTATTTCATTTAATCTTCATTTACCCCAATAAGAGCAGGAAGTTCCCTTCCTTTACTCAGGGTATCATCCATTTTTTTTCCTGGTCCAATAAAATTAGGGGTGGAAGACAAGGATTCATATCAAGGTCTAACGCCAAAGCAAGCCCTAATAAGCCTCAAACAAAAATGTCAGACATAAAATAAATGAACAAAAGCTCAACAGGTAGGCTGACTTTGGTAATCCGGAGGGAGCATGGTCTTATAATGGGGTGGCCCGGGACCCTTGTAGCCACCTGAGCAGATGAAAGAAGCCAAAATCGGGGCGGGGGGGGGTGCATGTGCACAAACGAGAATCTCCTTATTTTCATATGAAGAAAAACAGACTCACTAGCTTTAAACTTCTGCTTTAAACAGTTCTAATCTAGATCTATGAGGTTAATTTCAATAACATTACATAAATTTCCAAAATTCCCAAGTATTAAAATATGGATGGGTACCTGGGTGGCTCAGCTGGTCATGCCTTGGACGTCTGATTTGGGCTCAGGTCATGATCTCACTGTTGGTTAAATCAAGCCCTGTGCCCAGCTCTGGACTGACAGCTCAGGGCATGCTTGGTATTCTCTCTTTCTTCCTCTCTCTGCCCCTCCCCTGCTATGCTCTTTCTCTCACTCAAAATAAATAAACTTTTAAAAAATAAAAATAAAATAAAATCTGGGCATCAGCAAGAAAACCTAGGCTAGTTAGTAAGACAAACCATGGTTGAATCCTGGCTCTAACACTACTGGCAGCATGACCTTGGTCAAGTTACTTTACCTCTCCAAACCTCATTTCTTCATTTGTACAGTGAAGATACTATCATCTATCTTGCAGGGTGGTTAGATTAAAGGAGAACATGGACTATAACGGGCTCAGCCTCAAGGTAAGCCTCTACCTCAAGGGTAGAGCTTGACAAATGAAAGCTATTATTATCCTTCAAGATCCCAGTAACACAGCACATAGGACCTACATTCACAGATATCCCAGTTATGTTCATGAATACTATACAAAGTTTACCTTTAAAATGTCATTCTTTGTCACTTTTCTGTAGATCTAAAATTATCTTTAAGTAGTTTATTTTAAAAATGTTACACACACTCATTTCTAACAACATTAACCGAACTTCTAAGTTGATCTTAAACTTAACCAACTAGCAAATACTGCTTCCAGTAACTAACAATTTTGCAAAGTGACGCTGCAAATCGTGTTACTTCAGACTTCTGAATGGGAGAGTGTAAGGCAAAGCCGGTATGTGTCCCAAAGCGGTTTGAGCGCGAAACATCCCCGTACGTCCAAGCGAGTATTTCCCAAATGGCACAGAGTTGGAGGAACCCGAAAAACGAGGTCTGAACTAATAACACCTGGCAAAACGACCTTTCTCCAGTCGAAGGGACAGGAGCAGGTGGCTTTGTGCCCCCAAACTATCGTTTTATTCTTAGCCACTTGCTCTCGTCAACAGCTGGGTTTTAAACCTTCTTGTAGCTTTCCCCCATGCCCCATTCCAGGCTGCGCCGGAGGGAGGACTTCAGGTTCCTCTCGGCTAGGGGAGAGGCGGCAAGGGCCCACGGCCCCAAGGGCTGTACAAGACAAGTCGGGCCACCTGTGCCCAGGATCGAGCCCTGCCGGGGCGGCATCACCCGAGGACCACCCTTCACGCCAGGCCTGCGGTGCTTCGGGGCGCGGCTGCTGTCAGCCGGGCCGAAACGCCGCGGTGCGGGGCTGCGCTGGGGCATAAGGGAATAACTCGGGGGTTTCAGGAGGGAGGAGGAGGCAAAGGGAGAGGCGGCATGTGGACCCCAAGCCCACGGTGGGACGCAGGAAGTCACCTCCAGGCCCCCGAGCCCTCCGTCCCGTTCCTGCCCAAACCCTTCCCAAGTCCCAGACCCGTCGCGCTCCTCTCACCGTCTCGGCTTCTGTGTGCTGGGGTCCGGCACTCTGACCCCCCATTACCCCGCGGAGGAAATTCATCTTGTCGCTTAGCCACCGGCTCTACCGGCCCCTTCGGGAAAGAAAAGGTAACTTTCCCTGCCCTCCGCAGGGCCTGGCCCCCAAGCCCGCACTCTGCACTCTCTAGTCGCTGCCACCACCGCCTCGTATTCGGCGGCCGCTCCAGTCCCCCCTAAGCCCGGAAACAGCCACCGCCACCAGTCAAGATGCGCATGCGCGGGGACGTGGCATTACGTGGCGGCTCCAAGGGCGAAGGCAAAGGGGAAAAGTAGGAAAGAGGAGGCCGGTAGCTTGGATCCGCCCAATCCCCGCCCACTGCGCAGGTCCCGCCTCCCTCGGCAGGGACACGCCTCCTACGCCCGCCCTTCTCAGGTCGCTACCGCTGGCCCCAACCACCCACGTGGTAGAAGCCCGGCCCCGGCGACTGGAGAAGATACCGGTTGTGTACGTGGTTTGACTTGCGGGGTATTTAATTGTGCCGAGGGGGACTTACTGCAAGCTATCGAATCTGGGGTCGTATTTTGTTGAGTCGAAAGTGAAATTTTACTTCGGCCGACGTGACAGGTAAGGGGTCCCGGCCCCTGGGAGGGTTGTTTGGTTTTGTGGTGTAGCAGTACGAGCCTTGTGGCCTTCTGATCCTCGCAAATTGCATTTCTTCACAGGGCTTTGTTTGGTGGTGAAAAGGGTACTAGAGCCCCCTCATTCCACTGCCACTGGAGGGCGCATTTCTCAGTTCTTGCTCTTCAAACCTGTTGTAAAAGGGATTCCTAGATCTTAACACCAGGTACGCCGCTATTTTCAAGTAGTGTGAGATGGAAACCGATTGAACCCTGCATTTAGCCTGTTAGAGAAAATACATTGGTCTGTAGTGGCAGTTTGGCAGCTAGTAGCATAACATTTTGTTACTAACTCAGCCCCTGCATTTTAGTGGCTTTTTTTAAACATGAAAAATGTCATTTTAAAAAAAATGGTGTGCCCTGACCCTTTCGAAATGAGATTGCCCAGGTAGGTACACATACCTCTGGAGTAGTCTTGTAAATTTCTTGAGCCTAAAAAGCGTAGGGTCTGGTTAGCTTACTGATTCATACACCTCTCTCCTTGGATGCCACACAGGTCTCAATTTCACTATTTAAAATTGAACTCAGCATCTTCCCTGGCCTCTATTAAAGAGGGAAAAAAGAAAAGAAATCAGTATGCTTCTTTGTGCCCTGCCACGCACAACTGTACCACTAGCCAAATAATTGCCTAAGCTAGAAGAAGGACGCTGAGAGGAATCTTATATTCTGGATTTCACCTCCACACGTCCAATATTCAAGTCCTTTCATTTCTATTTACAGAATACTTCTCAAACAGGTCCTTTGGTCTTCATCTTCTCTGCCTCTGGCATAGTTTATATTCTCATCATTTCTCACCACAATTATAGCAGTAGCTTCCTAACTAGTTTGGCTGCATTCAAGCCCTGGCTTCCATCCAGTGCAGTCTCCAGTCCACCCTTGGGTGAGCCTAACAACGAGAAAACATCTGTCCATGTTGGTCCTCTTCTTAAGATCCTTCGGTGGTTGTCCATCTGCTCCATAATAAAATCCAGTCTCTGTAGCTTGGTCTACAAGGTTCTGGCTCTTATCTCTCCAGCTCCTGCCTCTCCCACATGCTCTGGAATTATGCCTGGATATCCTCGTCCCCTCCCACCTCTTCTTCAAGGAAACTCTTACTAGTTCCTTAAGACTTAAGTCTGGCATCCTCTGAAAGCTTTCCCTGATATCCAGATATATATGTATATGCTAGCACTTTGCAGTTGTTAATATGTGGAAAGCACTCAATAAATGCTTGTGAAGCCAAA
Source organism: Suricata suricatta (assembly GCF_006229205.1). Lineage (NCBI taxonomy): Eukaryota > Metazoa > Chordata > Mammalia > Carnivora > Herpestidae > Suricata > Suricata suricatta. Next base: position 136,101,047 of record NC_043700.1, read on the forward strand.
CTGTTAGGGGTGGGACTATGTTATTCATTTTCATATCTCCGTAGGTTAGCACTGTCATAAAAGGTGATATTAATGGATAAATGAAGAAGACATTATGGTATATGAATATTGTGCTGAGGAGGGTCCTTTTCCATTTGTGAGGTGAAATTGTAGATAACACATATAACAAAGGCTATGGTGAAAGGTTTTTTTCCTAGTGCCAAGGTTTTAAGCTTGGGTGACTTAGAGAATGGTTGGGATCATACTGCACAAAATAGTATGCACTAAACATTGTCCTCTGCTTTAAAACTAGACACTTGACATTTGCTTCAGACATTTTCCATGGGGACATTTTGTTGCAGCCTAAAAAAAAATGACCAATAAATGCTCAGCATTCTTACTACCAAGTAATGTTTGCAAAGAACCTCACCCAGTCTCTAAGCCCCACCCCTTCCTGAGCCTTTCTTTGCTCCCCTTCTTCCTGTGCCTCACTGTACCCTATCTTCTGGAGTGGGGCTCATGGATATCTACTATATATATTCTTTTGTAATTAAAAACAAAAAAAAGTGCCTTGACATTTTAACTAAATTCTTTTAAGACACCAACCTTAAAACAAAGAGCCCTGCTTTGTTTTAAACTGGTGAGTATCATAGGTCAGTAACCTTGTACTATGAGTTTTCCCTCCAGTTGACCTGTTTTCCTCCCTAACAGCATCCCCTAAGCAGAAAGGACTGTGGGCAGGAGGGATGGACAGTGGGTCCAGAGGACATGAGGGTGGGGCCCTCATTCTCCCCCTTGACCTCACAGTCTTGCCTCTGTCCTGGTGTCTGGAAGAGGGTGGAGTGCTCACCAGTTCCAGTCTCAAGAGGAGGCAGAGAGGATACAGTGGCTAATTTGTCCCCCATTTGGGGTCAGAAAGGAGAGCAGAGCCATCATGACTACAGAACAGCCATGAAATGGACTCCTTATATAAGAGAAGGGATTACATGTGAATGTACTTCCACTAATTTTATAGAGAAAAGCCTAGGACAATATCTTGTTCCTATTTGTACCCTTTAATCATTTAGCATAATTCCTTTAATATGATAGATGTTCAATGAGTGGTTCTCAAAGGAAGAGAAAACATGAAAAACTGTGACTGCCAGACTTATACCATTATATTTCTGACTTTCATAAATTTAAACATTCAGGTTAAGAATGCCCCAAATCATTAAAATACACATACTCAAAAATTTTAACTTGGGTGAATAAAAGTGATTTTTCTTTAAACCAAACCCGGAGGTCCCTTGGTGGCTCGGTCAGTTGAGCATCCGATCTGGGCTCAGGTCATGATTTCTCAGTTCATGGGTTTGAGCCCTGCATCTGGCTTGCTGCTGTCAATGCAGAGCCTGCTTCAGATCGTCTGATCTCTCTCTCTGCCCCTCCCCTGCTCACTCTCTCTTTCTCAAAAATAAATAAACAAAGCTGACCACAAAGTAACTAACAAATTAATTGGTTTGAAATTCATTTTTTAAATTGCTTCCTTACAATCCCCTACTTCAGTGTCTCTTCAGTGACTTTCCCCATCTTTCCTTTCTTTCTAGTGGCAAATTCAACAAAACAATGAAATATAATTACACAGGATTGTTTTCTGGTTGGAGCAATGGTTTTATGGTAGAGTATTGTCTATACCTGCTCAGAAGGATGAGATGCTAATTTGTAGTTGAAATACACCATGGACAGGCCTTTAAAGACTAATTACTGAAAAATCAGTGTCCAAAAACATTTTTTTTTAAAGTCTATGTACAACGTGGGGCCCAAACTCACGAGTCACATGCTCTACCAACTGAGCCAGCCAGGTGTTCCCCAAACATTGTTGGTACAATTATGTAATACTATCCATTAACCAAACATCAGAAAAATAAATTACTAATGATGAAGCAGCAATTAAAATTCATAACCAATCAATAATAACAATATCAAACACACAGGTGGTATTCTTTATTTGCCTGGCTCTGTCTATTCAAAGTGCTTTACATAAAATAATTTACCTAATCCTCACGACAGCTTTATGAGGTGGGTAGTGTTAGTAGCCCCATTTTACAGATGCCAAAAGAGGCAGAGTAATTTGCCTGATGTCATACAGCCAGGAAATGGCGGAGCGGGGACATAAATCTGGGATCTGACTCCAAAACCTGTGCTCTTAGATACTATGCTATCCAGCTCCTCTACACTCAAGGCAGGGATTATGCACTAAGTAGAAATATGGCCTACAATTCCCTATATAATCTGGGCTTTCTGTTATCCCCTTGACCTCGTCGCCTGCTACATTCCCTCTACTCCAGCCACACTGGAATCTTGTGTTCTGAAATGTACTCTCCTATCTCTTCTCTGTCCGCTTGTTCTTTTTCTATATTGGGGATGATTGCTACTTCCCCTATATAGAGGAATGGCTTGCTCCTTCATGTTTTTAGTTAAATATGCTCCAAGATCGGGGTGCCTGTGTGGCTCAGTTAAGCATCCCTCTTTGGCTCAGGTCATGGTCTTGTGGCTCATGAGGTCAAGCCCTGTGCAGGCTCTGCAGGTCATATGGACCCTGTTTGGGATTCTCTCTCTTGCTCTCTCTAGTCTCTCCTGGCTATTCTAAGTTGCAATTTCCCCATAATCCTTCTCCCTCTCCTCTGCTTATTTCTCTCTGTCGCACTTGTCAGTCTGATACATTATTTTCCCATGTGGATTATTTTCCCTTATTTCATCAGATCTAAGACATCATTAAGTGCCCTTCAGAGAAAGGAAAAAATCAAACTCTGCTAGTTGTCAGATGCATCTACCAAAAGATGCATCTCAATTTTAGGTTTCATAAAATGTGAAAAAAGGGTTCATTGTAGGACTAAGGGACTATAGTAAATATTTTATATCTTTGTCTTGCTTATTGTCTATATATTCTCATCAGCAGAATGTGAGCCCATAAGGGCAGTGATTTTAGTCCTTTTGTGAAATGCTCTATCCTCAGTGCTTAGCACGGTATCTGACACATAGTAAGCACTCGGTAACTGTAATGGATGAATGAATTCCCCAGAGGAGGAAATTCCTGCTTTCAGCTTGTGTGCATGGGAGTAGAAATTCTGCAGCGTTGCTAAGCATTGCGTGGCAGCCTGACTTCCTCAATAGAGTCCGCATCAGGGTTCTCAGATAATGTTATTAACATGCTAATTTTAGTTTATGAATGTTTTGTTGGCCCTTAATGACTAACTTCATAATTAATGTTTAGTCATATGTAAATATAAATGTTCTGTGGGAGAAAGGATTTATATTTTTAGGACTAGATCTCAGCCCACTGGGAGAACCATCTCAAGTCAACCTCCCAGCGGCCAGCTTACCTTGCTTGAGGAGTCATACTGATGAAATGGTTTTCATCTTCTCCTTCTCTTCTTTTTCCTTGCTCTTTTTTCTTCTAAAACAGGTAATACATTCACATGGTTAAAATTAAAAGTACAAAGGGATATATGATAAAAAGTTCCCCTACTATATATTCCTTGGCCACTGAGACAATCAATGTAAACAGTCCTTGTTTATCCTTCCAGATATACACATGTGTATATTTAATCCCTCTGTTTCTTTTTTTTAAATAACACAAATAAATGTAGCCCATTGTACATACTGTCCTATACCTTTTTCCCACTTAGTATATCTTGGTGATTGTCCCATATGAGTATGTAGAGGATATATATATCTTCATCATCCTTTCTTATTGTGTCCCATGAAGTGCTTTCAGCGTAGTTTTTTTAAAGTCCTAGGAATTCGTGGGGTGCCTGGGTGTCTCCTTCCATTAAGTGTCCGACTCTTGGTTTCGGCTCAGGTGAGTTTGAGCCCCTCATCGGGCTCTGTGCTGACAGCGTGAATTCTGCTTTGGATCCTCTGTCTCCCTCTCTCTCTGCCCCTCCCCAGCTTTCTCTCTCTCTCTCTCTCTCTCTCTCTCTCAAAAATAAAATTAAAAAACATTAAAAAAAATGTAAAGCTTTTGGAATTCCTGGGGAGAGGAGAGTGCAAGAAAGGAGGTTCTGGGCCTCCATCCTGTTCCATTCAATTGATTTCATTTGTTAACATTGCCTAGTTAATTTGAACACAAAGATTAAGAAGCTAGTAGATTTTGGACAGCCACCTCTCTTAGGAGTGTGAAATGTGACCAAGGTATGGACTCAACAATAGTGAACTAGTCTCACATGCTCTGGAGTCCAGGGTTCAAATTCCTACTCTACCTGTTTGGAAAGGAAATAAAGGTGTTAGGATTTTATTAGATAATATTGTTAACATGCTTAATACTTTAGTACCTGAGACATGGTAAGTACTTTATAAAGGTTAGAGTAGAAAGCCAGATCATCTTTGGTGTATATTATGAATTTCTTAAAAATGTAACATTTAAAGATATTACCATATAGTAGTACTTAACTGAAACTGTATTGGCTCATGTCACTGAAAAGTCTGTTACTTCAGATATGGGTTGACCTAGGGCATCAAGACAATGTCCCCAGGTTTGGGACTTTCACTATTTCTGGACTTTGCTCTTTTTATTGTTTTTTCCTTTGGCTCCACACAGGGGCAAGATGGCTGTCAGTCCCTATAATCTCACAGGTCTAAGTTCATCAAGGACTAACTTCCTCACATGATTCACTGTATGTGGTTGAGTCATGTACCCATGTGTTGACCCAATTCCTGTAGTCCAGTGTGTGATTGGCCTAGATTCACGTGACCACCTCTAAAGCCAGCAGGAAGAGTCCTCTCAGCTCATCTCAAAGTATAAAGCATAAGAATACAGGAGGAGAAACTTTCTTTGCAGGAAATCTGGAATACTGTGCCAGGAGAAGTTTATCAGTTTATCAGATAGAAAAAAACAATAGATGCTCCGTATGCCCTAATGGACTTGACCGCTTGCCAGTTTCTTCTGGAAAATACTTTTTCAGCAGTGCCACTAACATATTGCTAGCCTCAGTTCTGAGGCTCTGCAAAAGGTTCCAAAGACCATGTTGCATTATTTAATAAAAGTAATTTCACATTGCATTGTATTTGTGTTCACAAGCACAGCTGTATCTTTACTTTTTAAAAACAACAACTATTGTCCAGGTGTATTTTCATATTTAAGAAAATATAATAAACAGAGTTGTTTACTTATGAAACATCTAAATTGGGAACTCCCATTTTCAGTTCCAAAGGGCTTTTTCTAAAACTATCTATTGAGGGACAGATTTATCAGATCCAGGCCCTGGCACTCTTCACCTGCTGTGGAGAATTTGCAGGCAGCTCTCCACCATCCCCATGACATTCCCCTTCTCTTCTAGCTAGCTGAACAGGCAGATCTTGAACAGCCAGGAGGGAATTGAAGTTTTTATTGTCCCATTCCATAGCTAGACCAAATCCTTTGAAGTTCACAGGATGGCTGATATCAAGAGTCCGAGGAAGCTTAAGATGGTTTATTATGGAGTCACTGCTACCTCTAGCAGCAATCCATGATCCTAGAGCAAGTTGCTGCTGATCTATTTCATTTGCCTGAGTCTGTGACTCAAGTGTGGGGGATGGGCTGTCAAGGGACTCTGTAAATCTTGAGATTAGAATACAGTCTGGCAAAGTAAATTGGGCCTCCAGACCAGCAGGATAGTTAGCTGACCTAGACCAGACCTTTTCAAAGCCAGTCTGCTCCTCTAAAGTCCACTCTCCCCAATTTCAGCCCTTTAATGAAATGGACTGTAAGGTGTCAGTGTCCTGTGGTTGGTAAAGACACCACCCCAATTGAGATGGGCTCAGTAACTTGCAGGTATTAGGTGAAGAGTTCAGAACCGGGACAGGCCGATGGTTTGAGAAAAGAAGGAGCTGGGTAAGGTTGTAATTCTCTACCAGCAGGTCAGGTGTCCATTGCAGAGGAATAGATGATTAGAAGGTCATGAGCACAGAGAGGGGAAAAAAGAGAAGTCTCCTCTTTGGCCTGACCGTTTCCTGATGCTGCCTGTACGGGATCTCCTAAATACCACACTAGTTGCAAGTAGTATGCAGAGCTAGACGAGCCGAGTTTGCTCTCTCCACTACCTGCTCCCTACCTCCAATCCTCCCACGCACACATGGCTTTTCCGGGGCAGGACCAAAGCCTGGGAGACCTAAGCGAGGCAGACCCAAGTCCTAAAACTGTTCCCTCGCTCCCAGCTATGTGAATAGTGACTCCTAAATAGCTCAGAGTCCAAGGTCCCAATAGGTCATTGCTGCAACCAGTCTCTTCCCTGTGAGGGCCCTGCTATCTAGGTCTGGTTCTAGTATCTGGGTCAGAGCAAAATGACTCTACTAGTATTTTGGACTTTATTTCATGGTGTAGTAAGTTTTAAGATCTTCATTTTTAAAAAGTTCATGATTCATGCCTTTTAAAACAAATCAGTGAAACTACATATTTAACATATTTCATTTTCATTGAAATTAGTAATTCCAAGCTTGGCTGTGTCCTTGCATGTCTTGAGCTTTAGCTCTTCTGCCTGGTGCTTTTAGAATCTGGTCCTCTGGATTGCAGCTCAGCTCTAGCCAGAGTCTAGGGCTCCCTATATTTTTTCATTTTTGTTTTTAATGTTTTTTATTTATTTTTGAGAGACAGAGAGAGATAGTGCGAACAGGGGGAGGGTCAGAGAGAGAGAGGGAGGTACAGAATCTGAAGCAGGCTGCAGGCTCTGAGCTAGCTGTCAGCACAGAGCCCAACGTGGGGCTCGAACCCACAAATTGTGAGACCATGACCTGAGCTGAAGTCGGACACTTAACCAACTGAGCCACCCAGGCGCCCCAAGGGCTCCCTATATTTGATTTTTCCCTGCCAGTCTGGGAAGGATGGTCCTTCCTGTGGGCCAACTCCTGTCTTCCCCAGCAGAATGGGCCACATTGTTGGTAGAGCCTTTGTCTTAGAATCCAAGGGCTCCCTCTTGTTTGGGGGATTGAATGGGGTGGGGAGGTGGGGTTGCAAGAGCTGACCGATCGACAATTAGAAGGACTTCTATGAGGAGAGATGAGGCAAAGAAGAGGAAGGGGATAGAGCGGCAAGAGATCTGAGAAACTGAATGAAACTGCTGACTAATATCTGCAGCTAGAGTATTACACCCACATAAATACAGTTGTTTTTCCCCCCAGTACTTAAAATAGCTCGGTATAGCAGAATACTGAAAACAGTTGTGCTTGGTTTCTTGAACTACTGATTCAGCAAACATTTGAGTCTCTGTCCTCGGAGACAGGCGCTGCTCTAGGTACTCTCCTGGATGTATATCATTCTGGAATGCTAGAAATCCTTACTCCTGTTTCACAGAGAAAGAAGCCTGGGCTTCAGCATGGCATAAACCAGAAAGGCAAGTTTTTGTTTGCAAAGCTAGACAGACCTGGGTTTTCATTCTAGTCTTGCCAGGTTTGGACAGCGTAGCCTTGGACAAATTCCTTAACTTTGCTGTATCAGTTGCGATGACCATGTGCTACAACAACAGGAAATCAAAGAGTATCTTAAATTAGGAAGTAGGAAGTATGGCATTGACACAGAGACTCCAAGATGTCATCTGAGATCTAAGCTAGAATCTTTCTGCTCAGCCATCCTTGGCTTGAGGCTTTTATCCTCCTGGTTACAAGTTGGCCACTTCATCTCCAGGATTGCATCCTTATTCTGAAAGGAAGAAGGGCAAGGCTGAAGGGCCAAAAAATAAAAATAAAGATTCTTAGAGTAAAGAAGGGAGAGTAAACACTGACCAATGTGCCAACTTGTAGCATCATTGTAAAGATCAAATTAAATAATATTCATAAAACATTTACCAAGAAGCCAGTAATATGGTTGATTCTTAAGAATATCCCTCCCCTGGGGCGCCTAGGTGGTCCAGTCAGTTGGGTGTCAGGCTCTTGATTTCAGCTCAAGTCATGATCTCACAGTTCATGAGATCAAATGCCCAAGCCTGCTTGGGATTCTCTCTCCTGCTCTATTCTGCCCCTCCCCCATCAAAATTAATTAATTAATTAAAAAAAATACCCTTGCCCAACTTGTGGAGACAGGTATTTTATTTATTTATTTAATCAATCAATCAATCACTGTGATCACAGAGGTAATAAGTAGAATAGATAATAAATACTTTAGTTTCCTTTTACTGGTTTAGAAATTCTATATTTTCTTAAATCTTTTGGCATCTCTTCTGCCAAAAGAATGGTTGGTTCTAGGACCATTTACTAAGAGAGCATTACATGGATATTAAATAAGAACTTGATTAAATTTCTTTATTTTTGGGCATGTTCACCTCATTATAGTCTAAGACATTTGTTATTTTGGGGGGCAAATGGCTTTTTATTCCCCCAGGGATCATACTTTGGAAAGACTTGGGCAGGAAAATGGTCAGAGAATAATATCATTTACTCAGTCTTATAAATAAACACAACTGTATGTTTTATTGATTCTTTGCAGTTTTTAAAATATTTAACAGAGAGAGGGAACTGTAAAATTCTTTCCTCCTCTGCCAGTGAAAAGAATTGGAATTTTAAAATTCCCTTGTCACAGAATCAGTATGTAAGATCATGAAAATTTAATACCTATTGACAGCAAAGTCTCACTTCATTTAACTGAGAATTTTATACTGAACATCAGGGAATTATAATATCAGTACAGGTCAAAAATAAAAAATGATGGTAGAAAAGTAATAGATCAAGATACAAATTATATATACTGAATGATCATAGCTAAGTTTAAAATCTAAATAGAGGAAGAAGCCTAGAAGGAAATGCAGTAAGGTGTGAATTTAGAGTGGTTATATTCTAATGGGAAGATCCTAGATAGTGCTTTTTTCTTTCAACTGTTCCATAAGTTTCAATGGTTACTTTTTTATTTTTTATTTTTATTAAAAAATTAATATTTATTTTTGAAGGAGAGAGAGAAAGACCAAGTGTGAATGGGGGAAAAGTAGAGAGAGAGAGAGACACTGAATCCGTAGCAGGCTCCAGGCTCTGAGCTGTCAGTACAGAGCCTGTTGCTGGGCTTGAGCTCAAGAGCTGTGAGGTCATGACCTGAACTGTAGTCACACACTTAACTGACTGACCCACCCAGGTGCCCCAGTGAATACTTTTTTTTTTTAAACAAAAATGCTTTTAGTGGTGCCTGGGTGGTCCAGTCAGTTAAGTGGCTGACTTCAGCTCAGGTCATCATCTCACAGTTCGTGGGTCCCAGCCCCGCATCAGGCTCTGTGCTGACAGCACTGAGCCTGCTTGGGATTCTCTTCCTTTTTCATTGCTCCTGCCCTGATCTCTCCCTCTCCGTCTCTCTCTCTCTGCCTCTCTCTCTCTCTCTGCCTCTCTCTCTCTCAAAATAAATAAATAAACTTTAAAAGCAAAGTTTAAAAAAAAGTCTGTGCAATGTATGTTCTAGTAGGGGAAGACCATGTGAGTTACAAGGTCCTGGAAAGATCCCTGGATCAAAAAGTACCTGCCCAATCTGTTGTTAAAATTCATAAAAGTATGGTATGAAGGACTTAGCTTTTTATGTATGTATTTATTTTAATTTTTTAAATGTTTATTTATTTTTGAAAGAGAAACAGAGGTGAACAGTGGAGGGGCATAGAGAGAGACACAGCATCTGAAGTAGGCTCCAGGCTCTGCACTGTCAGCACAGAGCCCGACATGGGGCTCAAACCCACAAACTGAGATCATGACCTGAGCTGAAGTCAGCCGCTCAACCGACTGAGCCACCCAGGTGCCTCAGGACTTAGCTTTTTAGATCAACAAATATCTTCCTTCAGAGTAGATGTCAGTGGAAAGGGTACATCATCCTTAGACTAAACTGTTCTTTATGTTTAGCATAAATTAATTCTATTATGTATCTTTAGCAATGACAGCCATGCTTTGTATGATTAAACATTTTAATTGAAAAGAGCACCATTGGATAATATTCAGGAATATTGAGTGGGTTTCAGACTAGGCAGTATAGTATGATTGCCCTCTGGCAACAGGTGACTTAGGAAGGGCAAGAAAGAGGAGAAAAGAACACGGATAGGATTCCAGTAACAAATTTTACCCTTAACACATTAGTTTATTTGGGGGAATGATCTAAAAGTCTTCCCAACTTTAGGTACGACCCTTCTTCCTTCTCTTTGCAGCCAAGTGTTTTTGAGAATGCCTCATTATCTGGATATTCCAGATTCTGGAATATAGAGGGATGTGTCTGTGGCCTTCCCAAATGCTTCTCATTCTCAAATACTTCGTCTAGAGTGTACCATCTCCCCCACAAAATGTATAATGTCTAAACAAATAAAGAAAAACTAGGGTGCCTGGGTGGCTCAGTACATTAAGCCTATGACACTTGGTTTAGGCTTAGGTCATGATTGTATGGTTCATGAAATTGAGCCCTGCATCAAGCTCTGGAATGACAGTGTGGAGCCTGCTTGAGATTGTCTTCCTCCCTCTGCCTATACCCCATACTCTCTCTCCCTTTCTCAAAAAAGATAAACATAAAAAAAAGGGGGGGTGCCTGAGTGGCTTTAGTCCATTAAGCTTCTGACTCTTGGTCTCAGCTCAGGTCAGCTCACAGCTTTGTGTCATCAGGCTCTGTGTCGTTAGTGTAGAGCCTGCTTGGGATTCTCTCTCTCTCTCTCTCTCTCTCTCTCTCTCTCTCTCTCTCTCTCTTTCTCCCCCCCCCTTCTCTGCCCCTGCCCTGCTTGCTCCGTGTCTCAAAATAAATAAGGAAAGTTTAAAAAAAAAAAAAAAGAAGAAAGCAGCAGTAAGAAAGAATAACAGTTCCACTGAAGTACAAATGCTGGCCCCCTGCTTATTCAGTAGCTTGCCTCTTGCTCACATTTTTAAATGAGTTTATTAATAAATTTTAAAATATGTAGATGGAGACAACATTCTGCTTTCATTTACACTTGCATCTCTGTATCGTCCCTCTGGTTCACCCTTCACGTCATCCACAGTGTTGCCTCTATTCCTATTATTCTGAAATTGTACAATGTAAGGTTGTAAAGAGGTTCAGAGTTCTGTCACAGCCTAGGGCCCCTCCTGTTTAAAGGAACAGAAACTCTTGTAAAATAATTCCGGTCAAAGAAGGTGTAAGGTTATAGGGGAATCATCCAGGAAATATTCAGGAAGTACAGACCAGCCTCATGAGAACTAGAGAGTCAACATATAGGTACTAAGTGGGGCGTGTGTGTGTGTGTGTGTGTGTGTGTGTGTGTGGTGCATAGTCCATGTCAGTCAAGCTTCATAGTCTCTTTTCTGTGCTTTTTCCCGTGAGTCTGTTCTACTCTCTTGCTTCTTTCTGAGACTTGCTTTCTCTGCTGATTCATGGCCCATCTGCTGCCATTATGTTAGGCTTACATTAATGTCACTGCCCCAACCCTGGCCCAAACTCAACATGACCTCACAACCTAGCTCCTTCTTTTTTATTTATTTATTTTTAATTTTTTAATGTTTATTTATTTTGAGAGAAAGAGACAGAGCGTGAGCAGGGGAAGGGCAGAGAGAGAAGGAGACACAGAATCCAAAGCAAGCTCCTGGCTCCAAGCTGTCAGCACAGAGCCCATTTCGGGCTGGAACCCAAGAGCAAGATCATGACCTGAGGCAAAGTCCGACGCTCAACTTACTGAGCCACCCAGGTGCCCCCAGCCTAGCTCCTTCTAACTGACTCCATATGACTCTGGAAATCTAATTGGCTCATCTTGACAGGTGTTTTTCCTGGCCCAAGTAGGACCTGTGCTTAATAAATGTTGCATTATTTACCCGTATTCTCCTTTATCTTGGCCTGCAGAGTTTAGGTGGAGTGGGAGGGCAGAAGATTTAGTGTATTCTGTTGTGAAGACCCATTGACCTTCAGTTTTACCAGAGTGTAGTAGTAGTTGGTATTATTTCCTAACAACAATTAGTACCAACAAGTCCTTGCGATAAGTAGTGCATATATTGTCTCCATTAACTGTCTTAGTAGCACTACTTTCATCCCCTTTATGCAAGAGGAAACTTGAAGGAGAGAGGTACAATACCTCAGTGGCTAGGATTTGATCTCAGATTTCTGCCTGTGGAGCCTGAGCCCTCTCCTACTCTCCCACATCAATCTGTAATCATTTCATTGGTTGGTCATGGCAATTGCTATAGCTTAACCCTGGTACTTCCTTCCCCAGAATAAGCTGTCTCACTTTGGGGAAGTAGATCATTTGTGGGAAGGGGAACACTAATCAGTGGGTTACAGAAGGCCACCCAGTCACATTGTTGTTTCCAGTCTGTGACAAAGCAGTGTTCTTGCCAGAACATATGGGGACAAGATGAGACTGCTCTGTTTCTCATGTCGAGCCATCCGCCACCACTAGCAGCAGTCCAGAGGGACACTACACTTTGCCATTTATATAACCTGTTGTTAATGTTCAATAATAGGTCAGTGCTTAGTACCTGGCACAGTACCTGGTATGTGGTGGGATGATCCATAAGCTTTCTTCCTGCCATTAAACTGATCTAGCCAACTTTACGGGGCGCCTGGGTGGCTCAGTCAGTTAAGCCTCCGGCTTCAGCTCAGGTCAGATCTCACGTTCATGGGTTCGAGCCCCACGTCAGGCTCTGTGCTGACAGCTAGCTCAGAGCCTGGAGCCTGCTTCCGGTTCTGTGTCTCCTTATCTCTCTGCCCCTCCCCCTCTCATGCTCTGTCTCTCTCTCTGTATCAGAAATAAATAAAACATTAAAAAAAAAATTTAAACTGATCTAGCCAACTTTAGATTATATCCTCTCATAAAATTGAAGCCAAGGGTCATCAGAGTTGGTGTCCTATTCCATTTGAGTGGCTATAACAGAATACCATAGACTGGGTGTCTTAAAACCAACAGAAATTTATTTCTTATAGTCCTGGAGGCTGGGAAGTCCAAGAGCAAGGTGCTGGCAGATTCATGACTGGTAAGGACCCACTCACTTCCTGGTTCAAAGACCGCTGGCTTCTTACTGTGTCCTCACATGGCAGAAGGAACAAAGGAGCTTTCTTAGATCTCTTTTGTAAGAATACTAATCCCACTTGGAGCCCTCAGGCCTGATAACCTCCCAAAGGCCTCATCCAAAGTATCACATTGGGGGTTAGGATTTCAACATATGAATATTTGTCACACAAATACTGATATTTGAGCACTAATTAGAGTTGAAGGGAATCATGGTTAACAGGCTAGCAACCTTTGGAATAGATGATTTTGTTAAAAAAAAACCAATATTTATTTTTGAGAGAGTGTGGGGGAGGGGCAGAGAGTGAGGGAACCATGATCTGAAGCAGGCTGGGCTCGAACTAGGAACTCACCTGGGATCATGACCACAGCTGAAGTTGGATGCTTAACTGATTGAGCCACCCAGGTGACACCCCCCCAAATGTTTTTTAAGACATTTTTTTTAATTAAAATTTTTTTTTAATGTTTTATTTATTTTTAATACAGAGAGAGACAGATAATGAGAAGGGGAGAGGCAGAGAGAGAAGGAGACACAGAACTGGAAGCAGGCTCCAGGCTCTGAGCTGTCAGCACAGAGCCTGACACGGGGCTCGAACCCACGAACGTGATATCTGACCTGAGCCGAAGTTGGAGGCTTAACCAACTGAGCCACCCAGGCACCCCTTAAAATTTATTTTTGAGAGAGAGAGACACACATACACAGCATGAGCAGGGGAGAGTCAGAGAGAGAGGGAGACAACAGAATCTGAAGACAGGCTTCATGCTCTGAGGTAGCTATCAGCACAGGGCCTGATGCGGAGCTGAACCCATGAACTGCAAGATCATGACCTGAGCCGAAGCCGGATGCTTAACCAACTGAGCCATCCAGGCACCCCTTTAAGACACTTTTTAAATAAAATACCGAAGATCATAGTGGAGAGGATCAGCTGGACCACAATCATTCTGTTCCCCAAGAATGTATCTTCTTAGATCCCTTTCACATTACTGCTGCCACCAATATGTTGGCCTCTAGGATGCACTATTTCCCCTCCAAGTTCGGGGATCAGTGGCTGTGAATCACGTACACAGCTGAACCTAACTAAAGCCGGCTTCTGTCTGCTAGAAGCTGCCGCAGGGAAACAGATGAAGAGAATGCATTCAAGGTAAACTGGTTATTTGGAGAGTTTATTGATCCTCAGCTCACAGCTCACTGGGAGTCCTGAATTCCCAGCTCTTGGACTATTGGCACTCCTTACTTCCAATATCCAGGAATCCTTTATTGGGCTTTGTGCTTCAGGAGCTGTGTCTGAACAAAATTGCAAGGCCCCTCTCAGAACCAAGCTTAGTGGGAAAAAGGAATAGTCCCCTGAAGTCTTCAAGACCAGGCCGAGAGCCTGGGCATGGGGCAAGTCCGGACAGCCTTCCTTAGACTCACCCTCACAGTGCCTAGTTTTTTGTTTTGGAATGAAGTATACTTTTTTTTTTTAAATTTTTTTTAATGTTTTATTTATTTTTGATACAGAGAGAGAGCATGCGAGGGGGAGGGGCAGAGAGAGAAGGAGACACAGAACTGGAAGCAGGCTCCAGGCTCTGAGCTAGCTGTCAGCACAGAGCCTGACGCGGGGCTCGAACCCACAAACGTGAGATCTGACCTGAGCCGAAGTCGGAGGCTTAACCGACTGAGCCACCCAGGCGCCCCTGGAATGAAGTATACTTCTTTTCAGACAACACCTAGCACATGGCATAGACCTAACTTATTGTCGCTACCCTTAATAATAGAGGGTCTGTTTGTTACATACACATTTGCCTTTACTATGAAATAATTTCTAGTTTAGGAACACATTGGCCAGAAAGCAGCTGTTAATAGTCACTGTAGCTAAGAAAACCAATTAACGAATTCATTCAATTAGGATTATGCCTACATTTTTATTCTCAATATTTGTTCCCAAATTTCAATATTTAGTATTAAGTGATAGAGTCTAGCTTCATAGAATCCAATTCTGCTCTAAATAAATGCCATAAAGCTTGAAAAACACAAGTTGATTTTAATTTTATAAAATTTACATTTGACAAGGCCCAATCAAGGTCTTTCTATATTGATTTGTTAAACCAAAGGATTAGAATTAAGCTAACCAGGATGCTTGAGCGTCTGACTTCAGAGCAGGTCCTGATCTTGTGGTTCCCGAGTTCAAGCCTCACATTGGGCTTGTGCTGACAGCTCGGAGCCTAGTGCCTGCTTCAGATTCTGTCTCCATCTCTCTCCCTGCTCTAATCCTGCTCCCACTCTTGTCTCTCTCTCTGAAAAATAAATAAGCATTAAAAAAAGGAATTAAGCCAACCAGTAATGATGCTTCTTTGAAGAAATATGAATGGCATCCTCATTTATCAATTTGATAATTGTCTTGAGTGTTATAGGTATATTTAAAAATGTTGTAGATATTGTCTGAGGTCCATTCCTTCATCCTAACCTGATTATATGTGTAATTTTATCTGGGGACCAGAGGTCATATGTTATATACACATCTGTCTTTTAATATACTCTTCTCCTATCAAACACAGTTCCTCTTATGTATTTGAGTATTTGTTTTCACATTTCCCTTCTGCTGTTACGGTGATTAGCTTTCAGTTTCTACTACTACATATAATAGTCCTTCCACTCTTAATTTGCTACTTGTGATCTAATATAGACCTTTAGCAATGGGCAACTTTTATTGAGCACTTGCTGTATTCCAGGCAGCGTTTCCAGGATTTTGCATATATTAGCCAATATAAGTCTCAAGCACTCTACAGGACAGGCACTATTATTATTCCTATTCTGTAACCATTTGGCCAAAGTCCTACAACTACCAAGAGACAGAGCTTAGGATTCAAACCCAGTCCAGCTCCAGAGTTTATAACACTATCAAATATGCAATACTGCCTCAATATCCAGGTTTATTAGAATAGCTTAAATTTAAGAGTAAGTAGGATCTTCACAGAATTTCCAAAGTACTCTCCTGTGAATTATATTTTGCTGCATATATAACCTCTTGGAGACCATTTCCTCATCCATAAAATGAAAATAATGGAACTGACCTGGTAGGAGTGCTGTGAAGATTCAAGGGGTGAGATGTGTTTCTATCATGTATGTGTATGTGTGCATGTGATGTTTCTGTGTTTACATACATGTGTATGCACATGTGCACCTTACACAGTGCCTGCTCATTGTTCTAAGCACCATTCCTGTGCTCGACAAATGATAGCTATTACTACTATTATTCATGAGTTTTAAGGACAACAAAACTTCTAATAATAACATCTAATAATCTGTAGAACTGGAAAAGCCTTTACACTCATCCCTTCTTCATAGCCCTCTTCCACAGGGCTCGTCCACTTCCTTTTTAAGGACCCTACCAGTGCTCATTTAAGAGCTCCCCTAAGTGGCAGTAGAAGAAATATTCCAGGGGCTTTTGGCTCCTTAGCCTGGGGGCATCCTCCATGCTCTCATTCCCTTCTTCCCAACCTGCCTTCTGTGCCCTCCACTCTTCTCTGGGGCCCCCTCTCCCCCAGGCCAGAGAATGCCTGTGGAGCTCTGTCTTTCTGCTTTCACTGTGAGAATAAAAAGATATATATCAGGGTTTGGCTTCTAGCTTTCTCTGGGTGGGCCTCCACCTCCCAGGTAGCCTGAAGGTGCAACACAGGATTTCGGGGTGTTGTTTCCCCAAGTGGGAAATTTGCATCTCTGAAGAACTCAGTGGGGTCATTAGGCATTTAAATATACTACTCAAGACTCTGCCCTCCCTGGGGATTAGCCCCTCTGGGCACTTCCTCTTCCAGTTTTGCAGAGTTTAGGAGACCTCACTGTAGAGCTAGAGATTAAAATGAAGTAAAATAATCGTTAAGAAATTATAGAGGTGTATGCATTTTGCCTAAGATCCAAAATTTATTAAGAGAAACATTTACTCCGAGATGGACGAGAGACATTGCCAACAAATGAAGTTATGTTTAGGTGAAAATTAACTTTAAAGTAAGAAGAAAATGAAATGACCTTGAGAACATCTTATGAATCCAATGAATAGCTGAAGAGGGGATGAAATAATGAATTAAAGGTAAGATATTATGCCAGCTACCTAAGTTGTTAAAGAGGCTCCCTGCTGTCTTCCTCCTGACTGACTTCTCCTTTCTTCTTGCTCTCGCCTGTGATTTTTTTTTTTTAAGGTTTAATCATTTTTGAGAGAATGTGAGTTGGGGAAGGGGCAGCAAGAGAAGGAGACAGATCCAAAGGGGGCTCTATATGAACAGCAGTGAGCCCAATGAGAGACTTGAACTCGGGAACTATGAGATCATGATCTGAGCCAAGTCGTATGCTTAAACGATTTGAGCCACTCAGGCGCCCCTAGCCTGTGATATATTTAAGAAGACTTCATCTGGTTTCTCTCTGGGCTAACACACCTCAGTACCCGCTCCCCCGCCCCCCCCCAGGCCCCCTATTGCGGTCAGGATAAAATTCAGCATGTTTGATTTATTAGGGCTCAGCCTTCAAAATTTGCCTTGTCCCTCCCCACTCCCCACTCCCCATTCCTCTGCTCCTCTCCAGTGCCCCTTGTTCTTACCTCCAGAAGTCTGCCTCTGCTTATCCTCCAACTAGACCACTTCCCATCCACAAAATTGGCTCCTACTCATCCTTCAGTTTTCAATTCAGAAGACCCTTCCCCCACCCACTGACTCTGGTACTCCCCTAGATCTTACTCCCATGGTGTTACACCTGTTTGCTACACCCAGTTAATCAGGCTTCAGGAGGACTCAGTCTTCAGAAGGTTAAGAACCTGTTTTGACTGAATCATGGGTCAACACACAGTTCAGCGTTTGGCCCTTCTAGACATTTCGTAAGTAGTTGTTCAATGAAAGGATTGGGGGCAGAGGAAACCGGTGGCAGTTGCCTAACTGGGAAGTGCTGTGGATGGTGGGCTGAGAGGTAAGAGTCTAGTGGGCTGCTGGCTGCTTCCTCACACCCAACTGCTGTCAGAGCCTGGCCCTCATAACTGGTTCACAAATTGCTTGAAAAGCTAAGAAACCGGCTTCTACACCACCCTCAGGTTTGCTCATTTGTTAATGGGTAAGAAGAAATATTAACTGTCGGGAGAAAGGACTCCCTACCAACAATTTCACACCCTATAGGAAGCTACAGGGAATCCATATTAAAACCAGCAGGTTGCATGTGGGACCTTTCTTCCTTCCTTCCACGTCTACTGGAACAAAAGAGTGTGAGTGATTTTAGAGATGACCAACCACCCTTTTCACCAACTCCTTCATCTGCAGGTCGATTTATATATTCAGTCTGGTAATGGTCCAGGTTGACCGTGGAATAATTTGGAAGTCTCTTTCGGATCACTTGATTGATCTTTGCTCTGTCTGATGTCTCATTTCCAAATTCCAGGGTGGGTGGGTGTGCAGGGACATCCACGGCAGTAATTACCTTGCTGCAGCTTCTGTACAGAGTCCTGCTGATGAACCCATACATAATGCTTTGTCTTATGATAGGGCTTATAGGAAGATTTAAATTTCAGCGTTTGGGGGCTGCCGGGGTTGCTTAGTTGGTTAAGCAGCCAACTTTTTATTTCAGCTCAGGTCATGATCTCACAGTTCCTGAGTTCAAGCCCTGCATTGGGCTCCAAGCTGACAGTGCACAGCCTGCTTGGGATTCTCTCTCCATCTCTCTCTCTCAAAAATAAATAAATAAACTTAAAAGAATGCATAAAATAAAATTCAGCATTTGCAAAGAAATACTGGAAATGCTAGATCATAAGGTTGTCAGGGAGAAAAAAGTTTTCTTCTACTCTTAGGTTCAGTTGTTGGGAGACTTTGAGTTAAATTAACAAAAGACAGGAGCATTTGGCTGGCTCAGTTGGTGGAGCATGTGGCTCTTATTCTTGGGGTCATGAGTTCGAACTCCATGTGGGGTATAAGAGATTGCTTAAGTAAACTTTAAGAAATCTTTAAAAAAAAAAAACAAAACCAGAGACATATTGGCAAGAGAAAGACAAAATTTAATTACATGTTTTTATTAACGTGTCTCAAAGGGGCAATTAGAATTTGGAGTTTGTACTATACCATCTTAACAGGGGAGAAAGTAGAGGGAAGGGCACTTACTGGAAAAAAAAAAAAAGACTTCTTCTTTTTTTTAATGTTTATTTATTTTTGAGAGAGAGAGGGAGACACAGAATCTAAAGCAGGCTCCAGTCTCCAGCTGTCAGAACAGAGCCTGTGGCTCAAACTTCAGAATTTACGAGTTTCTAGAACATGACATCAGCCAAAGTCTGAGTCTTAACCAACTGAGCCACCCAGCCGCCCCTAAAACATAAAACTTCTTAATGAGGGAAAGAGATGGGGAGAAAGGAAGGACATTATGGGAAAACACATGAAATTTTTGTAAAGAATAATGAGCCCCTAAGAGTGCGATGGGAGGGGCGCCTGGGTGGCTCAGTCTGTTGTGCGTCCAACTTCGGCTCAGGTCATGATCTTACAGTTTATGAATTCAAGCTTCACATTGGGCTCTGTGCTGACAGCTTGGAGCTTGGAGCCTGGAGCCTGCTTCAGATTCTATGTCTCCCTATCTCTCTCAAAAATAAATAAACATTTAAATATTTTTTTAAAAAAAGAGTGCAGATGGGAGAAAGGATAATTTTAGGTGTGGTTTGGAGACTTCTAAATATCTCTGGTGATAAGAATCAGTCTAACCTGGTCTATGCCAGTTTAAGTTCTTTTGAGTTTTTTGGGAAGCTCTACTTTTAGGCACAAAAAAGATTTCAGGAACTCAAATGGCTTCTATTCAAATTTTTTATGCATTCTGGCATATTCTGAACTCCTTCATGGTCTGTTTATTTTTTCCTCTGGAGTATTCTAGTGGGTAGAAGATAGTTGGATAAAATTGTTCTCCAAAAATATATCAGAATTTGTATTTGAGCCCAAAAAACTATCTAACAAGTGGCTAGAATATAAAAGAAACATAAACACAATGACGAGGATATTATTTACTGGATCCAGATGATACTATTACCTCAAGTGTAAAATATTGCTTACTCAACAAGATTTCTTGTAGCAAATTAAGAGGCATAAGAAAAACCTGGGTGGCTGAGTTCGTTAAATGTCCAAATCTTGGTTTTCAGCTCAGGTCCTGATCTCGTGATTCACAAGATCCAGCCCCGCATCTGTCAGCACAGAGCCTTCTTGGGATTCTCTCTCCCTCTCTCTCTGCCCTTCCCCAGTTTTAGCTCATGTGCTCTCTCTCTCTCAAGATAAATATTTGTTATAAGGAGTGAGGCGTAAGAAAAATATTTTATTCAAACCAAATGGTTTATAATTATTAGTCCAATTTTATTTAATCTTTTTCCCTTTTTAAGGGTGGCATTTAATAAATTCTGATAGTATATCGTCAGCATGCTTTTTTTTTTTTGACAATGAAAAGAAAGAATCTTGGGGCACCTGGCTGACTCAGTCAGTAGAGTATCTGATTCTTGATCTCAGAGTCATGAGTTCGAGCCCCACATGGGTGTAGAGATTACTTAGAAAAAATAATCAACTCATTCATTCAAAAAATACTTACTGTACCAGCACTATTTTATTTGCTAGGAGTTTATTTTAGGCCTGAATTTACGACATACCAAAAGAAGATAAGAAAAATAAATACAGGATTAAAAAGACAGATTGATTACTATCTCAAGGGAGAAGAAATGAACGAAAACTCTTACCAAGTAGCCATCAAAAGAGACAGGGCAAAATCTGCGGTGTAGGCCAAGCAACCTGATCCCTTAGAGTTGGTCATTTGTGGCAGAAGATGGATTTAGGTTCAGCAGAGAGACCTACAAATACCTACAAAACAATACAGCAGAACCCACCTTTTTTAGAAATAGGACATAGAGGAGTAAGTTTCCTTGGTATCTGTTGGGTTGGCAGAATACCTTATCTTACTGAAGCCAGAACACTGAAAGAGTGATGAGACTTTCTGGAATTGTGGGGCCGGGTTAGAAAACTTTCACCTAAGATGGAAATGGCTAAATTTAGAGAATACAGGGTTGAGAAGATAAGCTGGGGTAAAAATAACATGCTCTCTGAGCAGTTATTTGTTACTTATATGCTATATGCTTTCCATGTATTATCTAATTTAATTCTTACAACAATGCAATGAAGTACTAGTATAATGTCAACTTTATAGAGGAGGAAACAAATTAATGTAACTTATTTTATTTGAACAATTATTTCCTGTTTTAGTCTATACTAAATTAAACATTCATTTCATATTCTTAAGTATATGTGTTTTTATTCATGTTGAATTCTTGGCATATTTTAATAGGTAACACAAGATTGTTTTTCCATATTTGCTATGATTATAACTAGAAAAAACATGAACATTTAGAAGGAAATAAAAGTGCTAACAGTGTTTGTATTTGGTCTTGTAATTGCGGCACATCTATTTTTCTTCTCATTTTCTACATTTCCATATTGAGCATATATTAGTTAAAACAATAACCTTATGAATAAAATGATACTGTATAGATTATAGTAATGTAGCCTCATAGCTTAAGGAAATATTCATGAGATTGTTCCTAAAAGCAATAACTACAAGAGAAAACATCTCAATAGAAGCCATGATGCAGACATAAAATCTGAAATATTACATAGTATGTTGTATTACATAAACTAATTAGAATCACACCTTATAAATGCTTTATAAGACATGTAAACACAGCCAATGTTATAGGAGGCTGGCTGGGTGGTCCAATTTACCGGAGCAAATAGGAAAGTTGGTGAGCCAGGCAGAAGTAGTGACTAGTTATAGTCAGCTGCTTACTGATGTGGGGTTTTAAATAATTTGCCCCACTTGTCTGAGACTCCATTTCCTCTTCTGTAAATGGAAATAATAATTCCCACTGTGCCAGTCTTTGCTGAGGATGGATTAACAGCCAATTGGAGTGGGTTAAAAAAAAGGATAGAAGAAGAATTAGAGACAGCAAATATAGACAACACAGGAGTTTTAGTCAGAGGAAAAGCAGAGAAGTGGGGTATAGCTAGCGGACAATATGGGAAAGGAAGTTTGCTACTGTTTTTCAGCTGGGCTATTTTATTTATTTATTTATTTTTAAATGAACTAATGGCTTTGCTTTTTTTCTTTTTTTTAAATTTTTTTAGATCTTTATTTTATTTTGAGAGACAGACAGACAGACAGCGAGTGGGGGAGGGGCAGAGAGAGAGGGAGACACAGAATCTGAAGCAGGCTCCAGACTCTGAGCTGTCAGCACAGAGCCCAACACAGGGCTCAAACTCAGAAACTGTGAGCTCATGACCTGAAACTGAGCCACCCAGGAGTCCCATCAGCTGGGTTATTTTAAAGCATGTTTCTATGCTGATGGGAATGATCCAGTGGAGAGGGAAAAACTGGTGATGATGGGTAAGTGCAGGAGGGATGTTCTTGAGCCCCTAGAGGGCAGGGGAGGCTTGGCCTCAGATAGCAGCACACTAGGGGAAGCAACAGGTGGGTGCCTATGCAGGAGAAGGTATGAAGGTGCCCTGATTGCCTCGCTGTGTTGCGGGCACATGATTAAGCCCCTTCCTTTAGCAAACTGCAGGGACAAAGGAAACCCATTGGGAGGGTAAGTGGGGAGAAGTTGCCTGGAAACTTAAGAGCAGAAAAGCTGTGTGTGACACAGTTACCTAGGAGAGTAAATTGATAAGAAATATTGCGCCATTGCAGTGGTGGCAGAGGGAGGGCTACTGGAAGACTGTAGGCAGGAATGTGAAGCGAGATCAGAGGACAGCCTTGTATGTTTTCCTCCAGGCACAGTGACTAGGCTAAAGACAAAATGTCAGCAGGGCTGTTTCCTTCTGAAATCTCCAGGGGAGAATCGGTTTCCTTGCCTTTGCCAGTTTCCAGAGGCCACCTGCACTTCCTGGCTCCTGGTCCCTCCTACATCTTCAAAGCCAGCAACTTGGCATCTTTCAGTCTCCTTCACACATTCTGCTTCTTTCCTCAGGTCACCTTCTCTCTAATGTTGACCCTCTTGCCTCCTTCTCAGAAGGACCTATGTGATTACTTTGGGCCTATTGGGATAATCCAGGATAATCTCCCCATCCCCAGATCCTTAATCAACATCTGCAAAGTCCCTTTTTGCCTTGTAAGGTAACATTCACAGGCATGCAGATTAGGACATGGCATCCTTGGGGGGACCATTATTCTGTCTCCCACAATTACTAAAGTTGACTATGTTTTCATATGATTATTAGCTTTTTGTATTTCTTTTGTGAATTACCCATTCTTGACATATTTTTCTATTAGCTATTAGGCTTCTCATTCATTTGTAAGAACTCTTTATCACTTACGGATATAAACCCTAAGAGTACAGTATTTGCATATTTCCCCCTTATTTATTGCTTGCCTTTCAATTTTATTTACAAGATACTATCTAATTTATAAAACTACAGTACCATTTTAAAACTTTATATTGTGGAAAATGCCAAACAAAGGGGAAAGAATACTGTATTAAATCTCTACATATTCATCACCACATTTAAATATCAATTTAAGGCTATTCTTATTTTATCTATATGTACCCTTACCCACATCCCCTAAATTATTTATCATTTTGAAGCAAATCCCAGACATTATATTTCATCCATAAATATTTCAGCAAAATCCACTTATTTCATGTTTTAAATTTTCTTAAATTATTTTTTCTAAGGTTTCTGTTTTTGGTGCCATGTATAAGAAAGCCCAATTCAATTGGAAAATAAAGTCTGAATATAAGTTTTTATACCTTTTAAGGAAATTATATTTCTTTCATGTTTTCATTAGCTGACCATTTTCTGACTGTTTAAACAAGTGTATTTGAGCACCTACCATGTGGAAAATGCTGTGAATTTAATTTTGTTACCCTTGCGTGCATGTGAACAGGGAACTGTATAAAAAGGGTTACAATTATAAAATTAGCAGGCTGCCCATTGGTGTTTGCCCTCCTGATTTAGTCTTCTTTCCATGACGACACTGATGATTGGGAACAACTGTTGGCAATTGTCTGTTGTGCCTGCATCATTTACACGTTTAACGGTTTTTGTTTTTGTTTTGCCAAGGCCACGGGGTACTGTGTGGAAGTAAAAACAAATATGCAAAACAAGGGAAAGAACATATTCCCTCCATCATAGTCCATTTGCTGCTCCGTGACCCCTACAGGTTCCCAGAGGGATGATCCCCAGGGTCTTCATCGTTTAACATGACCCAGACTGTAAGGGACTGTTGGCAACCACAGATGTAATTGGAGAGCTGTTGGCTTCCATTTTGAAAAAGAAGAAATGTGACAAGTCCAGGACTAAGTAAGCATAGATGACCTAGGTGATTTCTTATTCCTTTCCAGACAGAAAAGGGGGTGGCCTGGATGGAGTTCAGTGTGCACTTGTCATAGCCTAGCAACTCCGCAGCCAAAACAAACACAGCTCAAACCTTACTGCCATAAATACCAGCGATGGGTTGGCACCCACTAATTTCCTACTTGTAACCCCTTGCAATCTGGTTCCCACCCATTTCTCTGGAAAGTCTTCTTTTCAAGGTTACCAGTGAGAACCTGGACATTATTTCAGCTTCTGTCCTGGGTGTCCTTTTTTCAGGAAGTGACTCTTAACAGCCCCCCTTTTTTGTAAACTCCTTGGTCTCTTAGCTTTTGATGCTAAATGATTCTGTTCTATGCAGGTGTTTCTGTGTGAATCTTTGACTCCTATGGTGGTTGCTTCCTATCCCTTCATCCCTTAGATGTGGATGCTTTTTAGGCTGATGTGCTTCTCTCTTAGCACTGACTTCTCTGGCCCCCAAATCTCTATTTCCAGCCTTCTTTCCTGAATTCCTGACATACATTTCTGACTAATTTCTGGGGATGTCCGAGACTTCCTAGTCCTGCCTTGAACTATAGGGGTGCACACCAGTACCCATCCCTCTAGGCTCAGACCCACCCAGTTAGGGAGACACCATGGCAGGAACTAAAGGATCACAATTTGGCAAACTTGGAATTGAGTCTGATTGCTACACATCAGGTGAGCCTGAATGGAGCTGGTGGCACCTGCAAGGGACTATGGTCATACAAGCTTCCCTCCTGGGGACATGAATCATGCTTGTTTTGCCCAACCAAGAACTTTGTGCTCTTTATAGTGTGAGGCCTGTTTGCCAATCCTCTGAAGTGTGTATTAGTTTTACCAGGTCTGTTCCCAAACAATGATAACCTGTTTTGTTTTATTTTTCCCCAGTCCCACTCGTGCGGTGTCCCCACCTTCACCGTCAGAGTCTTCTGGGAACTGGGCCTTGAGCCACAGGGCCATTCTCCTGGACTTTTGCTAGGTCCTGACTACTACGCCTTCTGTGTCCTGCTGCCCCCATTTTTTTCATGCCTTAATTACTTCATGCTCAAAATTACTGAAAATCCCCCCAACTGTTTCTGGATGTGGAGGCTCCTGCCTTCTAGTGCCATCTTAAATCCTTCCTAGAACTTGGTGAAATATAAAAATATACGTACCTCGGGGGGCACCTGGGTAGCTCAGTAGGTTGAGTGTCCAACATTGGCTCAGTTCGTGGTCTCATGGTTTGTGAATTTGAGTCCCTTGTCAGAGCCTGGAACCTGCTTTGGTTTCTGTTTCCCTCTGTCTCTGCCCTTCCCCCATTTGTGCTCACTGCCTCTCTCTTAAAAATAAATAAAACATTATATAGATATATATATACACATATACTTGGAAGTGGATTTAAAAACTTTTTTTAATGTTTATTTGTTTTTGAGGGAGACAAAGAGGGATGAGCATGAGTGGGGGAGGGTCAGAGAGAGAGAGAGACACACACAGAGTCTGAAGCAGGCTCCAGGCTCTGAGCTGTCAGTGCACAGCCTGACGCAGGACTCAAACTCACTAACTGCAGGATCATGACCAAGCCGAAGTCGGACGCTTAACTGACTAGACTCCCAGGTGTCCTGGAAGTTGATTTTTTTAAATCAATAATTATTAGCATCTTTTCATTATTTGTTTTCAACTGTGTATCATGTGTAAGGTTGGAGGGCCTGATTTTACTAGTGTCCCATAAGTTTAGGCAGGCACTCCTTTGATATATGTGCTAGCTAAAGTTGTATGTAAAATATTTTCAAGTACTCACCTTGATCACGTTGCTACATGGGAA
Organism: Suricata suricatta; assembly: GCF_006229205.1. Taxonomy (NCBI): domain Eukaryota; kingdom Metazoa; phylum Chordata; class Mammalia; order Carnivora; family Herpestidae; genus Suricata; species Suricata suricatta. The sequence continues at coordinate 136,127,099 of NC_043700.1, forward strand.
AATGCCTTCAGGTAACTTTCACCCCCAAGCCATAGTCCAGACTTAAATTGGTGTGCTCTTTAAGATATTCCCCCATTTCTCTCTTTATTATTTTTTCTCCCCCCACCCAGGCTTATTGAGATATAATAGACATATAAGGTTGTGTAAGTTTCAAGTGTACAGTGAGAATTTAATGTAACTCTTCAGTATGAATAGAGGGACTCTCTTTCCTTCTCTTCTTCCTCTTCTTTTTCTCTTCCATTTGAACTGATTCATTAATTATTGAACACTAGAGGGGCAGGCCAGTAAGTGAAGGGTGAAGCACGTGGTGGTGAAGCCTGCAGAAAACTGGAGAGAGGAGGCCCCACACCAAGGGGGCAGCCGCTACTGATCTTCCCGCTGTCCCCATGTGGGTCATGTGTCCAGCCATCATCTTTTTCAAGAGAAGCTGGGCATCTGAATTTTGATGTGAAATCTCCCAACTTTAAGTGTGAGCCATCAAGTCAAAAACCTTTTAGACACTGCGAGGGCTAAGCAGAACCACTGTGAGCTGGATTTGGCCTGCAGTCTCTGTGTTTGCAGTCTCTGCTCTCCAGAAACTCCTCAATGCCCCTCCCCATTCCCTGATACTTTGCACCTTCATGGCTCTTCGTTTGGTTCTTCGTGTCCCATTAACGTACTGCCCAACCCCATTCTCTCCATTGGTCCAAATTCTAACTCTTACTTGATCTTTAAGATCAAAACTTAAAGATTGCTATGTGACATGCTTGGGTTTTCAGTGGCAATGAAGACAGCAAGTAGGGGAAGCCAAAATCAGAAATGGGTGACAGGTGGTCTAGATACCAAGTCCCGCGAGGTCAGCCAAGGCAAGGATCAGGTTCCCAATCTACAAGTCCAGCGAACAGGGAGCCAAAGGACAAGAGGTTCAGTAACTTGGGTTAAGGAGCCTGAGCAAGTACTAGGCATAGGACACAGAACATCAGAATAGAACTTGATAACAGTCACAATATTTTTTTAAATACAATTCTCTAGGGTTATTTTTTCCTTTTTTTTTAAATTTTGGTTTTACTAGAATTTTTTAGTTTTTGAAGGGAAAGAGAAGGAAGGACAGAGGCACCTGGCTGGTTCAGTTGGTAGAGCACACAACTATTGATCTTGGGGTCAGTGAGTTCAAGCCCCACGTTGAGCATAGCGTTTACTTAAAAAAAAAAAGTAAAGGCAACTAACATTTTGAAAGTAAACTCTGAACCCAACATGGGGCTTGAACTCAATGATCAAGAGATGTACTCCACACACTGAACCAGCCAGGCCCCCTGCAACTACCATTTTTTAAAAACCTACTGTGTGCTGGGTGAGTATGTCCCAAAGTCCACCTGAAGTTAAGAGAGATCAAATAGTTCATTCATGTCATATAGTTAATAAATGGCACAGTGAGAATTTGGATTTTCCATTCTTTCCACATTGAGACTGCTGCTGTCAGCTCAGAGCCTGCTCTGGATCCTCTATCTGTCTCTCTCTGCCCCTATCCTGCTCATGTATGTTCTCTCTATTGCCCCTCCCTCTCTCAAAAATCAATAAAACATTAAATAAAATTCAGATGCCTGGTGGCACGCCGTACCAGCTAAATAGAATCTCTAGGGATGGGATACCAGTGTGCAGCCAACGTTGAGAACTGCTGACTCTGTCCTGCAGCATTGACCCCTGCTGAGCATTGCTCACAGAGGGACAGGAAGCAGTGCATAATAAACAGGTAGATGTCAGGGAAGCCAGTGGAACTCAAGTAATGTTATTTTAATTAGCTTTCTTCAAGTGGAAATATATATTTGTATTCATTCCACAACCAGATAGCCCAGTCTGGGAATCTAGGAATACATAGGGAGCTGTCAGTGAACTAAGCAATGAAGAGGATAACATACAGTTCTTCAGGGTGCTTCGCTGGCTCAGTTGGGTGGAGCTTGCGACTCCTGATCTCAGGGTTGTGAGTTCAAAATCTTTTAAAAAATAATGAGTTATCCAAATATTGTTTTTGTTTTCTTTATTTTTTTAAATTTTTTAATGTTTTATTTATTTTTGATACAGAGAGAGGCAGAGCATGAGAGGGGGAGGGGCAGAGAGAGAAGGAGACACAGAACCGGAAGCAGGCTCCAGGCTCTGAGCTAGCTGTCAGCACAGAGCCTGACGCGGGGCTCGAACCCACAAACGAAATCAGAGGGTTAACCGACTGAGCCACCCAGGTGCCCCTGTTTTTGTTTTTTAAAAGTATACAATTCAGTGGTTTTTACTATATTCACAGAGTTGTGCTACCATCACCAGTCATTTTTAGAATGTTTTCATCTCAAAAAGAAACTCTGGAAGGGGAAGGGGGAGGGGGGAAAAGAGGTGGTGGTGATGGTGGAGGGCACTTATGGGGAAGAGCACTGGGTGTTGTATGGAAAACAATTTGACAATAAAATATTATGGGGAAAAAAAAAAAAAGAAAGAAACTCTGTCCCCTTTAGCCATCAACTGCCAGCCCTAAACAACTCCTTACTTTCCTTCTCTCTAGATTTTTCTGTTCTGGATTCAAATGTTGGGGGTTTGGGGGTTATTGTTGTTGTTGTTCTTTTTTCTTTTCTTTTCTTTTTTTTTTTTTGAGAGAGAGAGAGGGAGGGAGTGCACATGAGCCTGGGAGGGGAATAGAGGGAGAAGGAGAGAATCTTAAGCAGGTTCCATGCCCAGTGTAGAGCCCGACACAGATATGAGACTGAGCCACCCAGATGCCCCTCAAATGTTGGTGGGGTTTTTTTACCCTTAAAAATTTTTTTTAATGTTTTATTTATTTTTAAGAGAGAGAGCAAGACAGCATGAGCAGGAGATGGACAGAGAAAGAGAGAGGGAGATGCAGAATCTCAGGCTCTAGGCTCCAGGCTCTGAGCTATTAGCACAGAGCTCGATGCGTGGCTCAAACCCACGAACGCTGAGATCATGACCTGAGCCAAAGCTGATGCTTAACTGACTGAGCCACCGAAGCACCCCTCCCTCAAATGTTGGTTTTTAACCCAGGTGTTAAATGCACCATGCAGGATACATGATGATCTTTGTTATTTTCATGTATTTTTTACTTCTGTACAGGGAAAAAAGCATAAACCATAAGTATACAGCTCAATAAAATTTTGCAGAGTGAACACACTGTAACCAGGACCTACGTTCAAGAAACTGAACCTTTTGGGGCGCCTAGGTGGCTGTCAGTTGAGCATCTGACTTAGGCTCAGTTCATGATCTTAACAGTTGGTGGGTTCAAGCCCTGAGTTGGGCTGTATGCTGACAACTCAGAGCCTGGAGCCTGCTTCATATTCTGTTTCCTTCTCTCTCCGACCTGTTCCTTTCTCATGCTCTGTCACTGTCTCTGTCTCTCTCTCAAAAATAAATAAACATTAGAAAGTTTTAAGAATTAAAAAAATTTTTAAAAAGGAACCAATCCTGTTTAGGATCTCAGAACCTTCGTGTCTGCCTCCCTCCTTCAGGGGTAACCACTCTTCTGCCTTCTACAACCGTGGATTAGTTTTGCCTTTTTAAAAATTTGTACCAGTGGATTTATAGAGTATGTCCCTTTTTGTGTCTGCCTTCTTTTACTCAACTTTATGTTTATGAGAGTCACTCATATTATTGCATGTAGCCATGACGATCTTTTGATGTTAAATTTATCTAATTTCCGTCAGAACAAATTACCTGGAAAGGTTCGTTGAGACTCCAAAATAGTCTTCACATGATTTATTGAGTAATCCTTAGGTCAGCCTGAAAATTATCCATACCTAAAGGACTTGTTTGGGAATTTTCATTCAGAAGACTGACATTGTTGATGGCAAATGATAGTGTCTTGGTCTTGCAGAACTAGTTATTAAATTTGAACTGAATAAATTTACTTTTTTTTTTTAAGGATTTTGTTTTTAACTCATCTCTACATCCAACTTGGGGCTTGAACTCCCAATCCCAAGATCAAGAGTAGCATTCTCTACTGACTAAGCCAGCCAGGTACCCCTGAACTGAATAAATTTAAATATTTATAACATTTAACAAACATAAGAGATTGACTTTCTTATGTAGGTCTGTCTTTCTGGGATTTTTTTTTTCTGGGATCTTTTATTTTTATTTGGAGAACTGCTTATGATTTTTCCTCCTATTTAAACTTTTTACTTTTGTGTTTCACATTTAATATTCAATACTGTAGACCAACCTCTTCCTTCACCCAAGAATGTCTAAGACCAAACGTATAGCTAAGGATGAAGTAGTGCTTTTATACCTACAAGTGTTGGAAAGGGCCATGTAACTTACTCCTAGTTTCCTTGACAATTTCTTCTCTCCTGCACATTCAGACAAGCCAGGGGCACGAATGCTTGCTAAACATGGCAGAGTACTTCGCAAAGAAATTTGTTCTCTGTGGACTTTCTCGTTGTGGACCAACAAGCTCTGCCCTTCACAATAAAGCGCAAGGAAGATCTTTGTGAATCAGGCCTTCCCTAATACATCTGAATGGTCAGGTCTCTTGGGGAGGCTCTGAAAGTGGGGGAGGAAAGGTGCAGGGCTTGTGCTGTGCTCTCTTCCCCAAAATAAGCCTCACCAAGTAACTAGGAAATGAGGTCAGTATCCTGGCTTGAGGCCAACCGGATCAGAAGCGTTGATAACGGAGGCTCTGTGACATTTAAAATGCCATACAACAAACATAAATAAATAAACAAACAAATAAGTGTGCTCACTTCACTAGATACTACTTCCTCGTGCCCCTAAAATAGCAATGATGTATAGGCCTTAGATCAGAAATCTCCAAAAATGATTTGTTTGAAAAATATATCCCCAAGCAAATAGGCAGAAATCAGTTACTTCTGCAGGTTTCTATGACTTAAGCATTAAAACCAGCGTCCTTTGTGATTCCCTTAAGATGCCATTCTTTACAAGAAAGGTCATCAGACCCTGGCAGTTTCAAAGGAGGACCAAAAAAGGCTGCTTTTAAATGCTTAAAAACTGTATAGTGTTCTCAGTTTGCAGAGAAAAAGAGAAAGGAAATATAGAGTTGGTTTATGAAAATTAAGCCCAGTTTTTCGAATATATATATCTTGTCATCTTTGCTCATCACAGAAATACGCATTTTGTGATGAAAGTGTTTGCACAAATTATTTCTTCTAGGATTTCTATATAGTGGGAAACCGAAGAAAAAACATTTTAAATGCCATTTACCTCCACCCCCTCCCTTCTGAGGTGTCTTGCCTGGCCTTGAACTTCATGTTGTTATGTACACCAAACTTGTGCCTCCTATGACGGGTCCCATCATTTTGCTGTCGCGGTGTCCTCCACCTGGAACAGCTCTTGTCAGCCATTGCACTTTCTTCCGTGGCTCTTTCTCACTTCCCCTTCCAGACTCCGCTCAGGTGTCCTGCCCTGCAGGACTCTGAGCCGCTGGTTTGACTTAATTGCCCCTTCTCTTCGTTCTCACTGCACCCTACCCTCTGTCTTAAACCTTACTCTGTTACAGTGATGTTAACATTCTTCTTTGCATGCATCTCTCCATGCCACACTCCTTGAAAGCAAGTTATTAATGAGAGTGATTAATTAGATGACCTTCCTTTTAAAAATCATAATATTAGCTCATTTCCAAACTTTAGGTTTAAATAATCCTCCAGGGAAAACATACGCAGCTTTATGAAATGCACATTAGCATTATTTTGTCTAATATTAAATAGAAACCATTTAGATGAACATTCTATCTAACTTTAAGGGTGCTTAAACATACTGTTAATGCTGACCAAATATGGACTGGAATACCCATTATAAAAAAGAATGTCTCATTCCCTGCTTTTGCTGTGTGTGTGTGTGTGTGTGTGTGTGTGTGTGCATGCGGCCCTTCACTCCTTTATCAAGTTATTCTCAGCTACACCAGATTTTCTTCCTTATTTCTAAAGAACAGGTCCTTTTTTTTATGATGTTTACTGTCGCTCTATAGATGTGGGCTTCCAAGATTACCCCTAAAGGAGATAGTTTATTTCCCCTTTCAGAAACACGTCTGAAGGCCATGTACCTGGCACCCAGAGAAGGACAATGTCTGGGCAATGATACATGGCTTAACTGTAACCACAATAGTTTATATGTTCTATGAGGTTGGAACTACAATGGTGCTTTTTTACAGAAGAGGAAATGGACTCAGAGGGCTTAATACCTTGCTCACTATCATACAAGTTTTAAATGCAGAGGTGAGATTAAGAGCCAGATACCAGACCACAGTATTTATGCTTTAAAAATTTTTAGTGTTTATTTATTTATTTTTGAGAGAGAGAGAGCTCAAGCATGAGCAGGAGAGGGGAGGGGAGAGAGAGAGAGAGAGAGAGAGAGAGAGAGAGAGAGAAAGAAAGAGAATCCCAAGCAGGCTCTGCACTACCAGCACAGAGCTCCAGATGAGGCTGAAACCCACAAACTGTGGGATCATGACCTGAGCCAAAGAAATCAAGAGTCAGACGCTTGAACAACTGAGCCACCCAGATGTCCCCAAAATAAATAAACATTTTTTAAAAATACAGTACAATACCATAAAAGTATTTTCTTTATGATTTTTTAATAACATTTTCTTTTCCCTGGCTTACTTTATTATAAGAATATAGTATAGAATTCATATAACATACAACATCTGTGTTAATCTGCTGTTCATATTATTGGTAAGGCTTCCAGTCAATAGTAGGCTATTAGTAGTTAAGTTTTTAGGGAGTAAAAAGTTATATGCAGATTTTTAAAAACTATTTTTATTTATTTTTGAGAGAGAGAGTGGAAGCAGAGAAGGGCAGAGAGTGGGCAGCGGCAGAAGATCTGAAGCAGGCTCCCTGCTGACAGCAGAAAGCCCAATTCGGGGCTTAAACTCACGAACTGAACCGTGAAATCATGCCCTGAGCCAAAACCAAGAGTTGGGCACTTAACCAACTGAGCCACCCAGGCGCCCCGTATATGCAGATTTTTGACTACAGTGGGTCAGCATCCCAATCCCCATGCTGTTCAAGGGCTAACCGTACAAAAATACATGCAAAATGTATTTTTCATTTCATGAACATCCTCTATCTCCACTCCTAAACAATGTAAATAGAACTCAGGGTTAAAAACTGGTTTAGAACAACGTTCCAGGAAATATATTTACTTAACTAGATCTGGAAACTCTTTAACAATTCTTAGGAGTGCTTTTGTATCTTTTCCCAGCTCTGCTTATTGAAAAGCCCCCAAGCCCTCTTACAATTCTTTTACTTAAGGAGCTGAAAGTCCTTGGATTTTCTATAGCCTTGGTTGCTTAGAGAAAAATACCTCTGCTTCCAACATTATTGCCCCTATGAACACACTTTATCTGGGACTGCTTTCTTGTGCACAAAAGATCTTTGGTCACTAACTTTCAGTTGTCTTTCCCTTTTCAGGTCACCGTAAGAACTTGGGTAATTTAGGGCCGTGGCTCTGGTGTTAGTGATCGGGCCTGGAGCTGCTGTTTTAAGCCAGCTCCTAGGAGTCAGGAAATGTACTTCCGGTGCAAGGGCTCACCCAGCGAGTGTGAGTCAATAACGCATAGGTTGGAGTGGCAATCTGCAAGAAGGAAGGTAGAGATATTTTTAAAAATCAGGCTTCTGTTCTGACCAGAAGGATAGGACAAATGTTGATTGTGAGAAAGATTCTGGCCTTGGTCATAAACCTCATACATAAGCTTAAAGAAGTATTCCCCTGTCATGGAGCCAGAATCCAGAGGTTAGGTAGCCTGAACCTGTAAGCAGGTGGTTACATCTGGAAACATGTGGGTAGAAAATAAAGGCTGAGGCTGACTCTTTGTGTTTTGCACTCAACTAGTCAAGGTAGAAGAAAGTCGAAATGCTTTTATTGTGTATTTGCTCTATAATTTTTTATGATGATCTTTCTCCTATTGGAAGAAGTTTCACAACTGCTCTCCTGTCTTTTAAGTTTTCGGTCTGCTGATAAATGCCTTGTATTTTGTATACAGTTGGGTTTTTTACTACCTGGAATAGTTTCTTTCATTTTTTGTCTTCAGGTTTTATTTACTTATTTATTTATTTATTTATTTATTTTTAAATAATCTCTCAAAGCGTCTGGGTGGCTCAGTTGCTTGAGTGTCTGACTTCAGCTCAGGTCAGGATCTTATGGTTTGTGAGTTCGAGTCCCACATCAGGCCTTCTGCTGGTAGAACAGAGCCTGCTTTGATCCTCTCTCTGTCCCCTTCTCTCTCTATCCCTTCTCCACTCGCCCTCTCTCTCAAAAATCAATAAAATACATTTAAAAAAATATTTTTAATTAATTAATTAATTAATCTCTACACCCAACGTGGGGCTCAGACTTAACAACCCCGAGTTCAAGAGCCATATGCTCTACCCACTGAGCCCACCAGGCTCCCCACTACCTGGAATAGTTTTATAGCTAGAAACTTGAGTGCATTACTAGAGTGAAACAAATTTGGTTTGAAAGGTACTGTATGTGTTTCCTCCTCCTGGATTTGACTATTTAAGACAAAGACTCATGCCATGGTTTCTCTATTGAACCACATATCTCACCCAAGAGGAGAATGGCGAATGGAAGGATGGAAGGTAGGTAAACCTAGGCTAACGTCTCTTTGGAGCTTTATGTAGTGCTGTGCTGCAGTCCCCAGATACTGACGGTGTTCCTCAGTTTCATAACAGGAATCAGACCTATACACCCCTCTATGCCAGGAACTGTGCATAATATACACCCCTCTATGCCAGGAACTCTCAATAATCCTCCCAGTAACCCTAAAGTTGGTTGTTTATCCATGAAGAAATTCAAGGTCAAAGAAGTGAACTAACCTTACCAGTGTCAAAAAACTAGTTAGTGAAGGGACAGCTGGCTGGCTCAGTCGAAGAACACATGACTCTTGATCTCCAGGTTGTGAGTTCGAGACCCACATTGGGTGTAGAGATTACCTAAAAAAAAAAAAAAGCTAATTAGGAAAATGGGATTTCGTCCCTTTTTTACTACTCTTATGTTTTAAGTGGAGAATTGCTCCTCTGCTCTGGCATCTCCCAGTACAACTTACCTTTTCTCCTACACAAGGAAGTCTGGCTCAGGGCCTGATTGACACTGAGTTACTCCATTGGAGACAGATGAACGACCCACCTGAATGCTATTTCACAAAGGGCGATATGCCTTTTCCATGAATAGGTTATCTGCTGACCAGGGCACCTTCTCTGGGTTAGAGTGGTTGGTGAGCATTCAAAGAGGAGTGAACTGGAAGACCTCAAGGCATCTCATATCCAGATTATAAGGCTCACTTTATAGCCAGTGAGTGATGAGCACATTTGTGCCTGCCAAATATAATCTACTCTTAGCAGTAAGAGATAAGCACTGGTGAGATTTTGCCTCTTTCCAGAGTCGTCATTTTCTGGACTCAAGGCAACTCAGAACAGATGACTCCTCTTTTTATTTACGTTATCTTTAGTTGTACTTCCCAGGATTACTGTATCTCTTGGATCACTCAGCCCCAGGTGATTTTAGCTGTCATCATAGCTTCGTAAGCATTGGATAGAAACCATTAGAATTTACAAACCATTATTTACTTTTGTAATCCTGTAACCTCATTCTTTGGGTTGACTTTTTTTAAGGTTATTTATTTAATTTTGGAATCTCTACACCCAAAGTGAAGCTCAAACTCACGACCTTGAGATCAAGGGCCCCACTTTCTTCCAACTGAGTTATCCAGGCACCCCTCTTTGCGTTGATTTTTGATGAGGTTTTTGTCTCTAAATTCTGAAGAAGTGACCTCCTTCAGGTTTGCACCCTTTATTCTCTCAAGGTCTGGTAGCATTTAGAATCTACTCTGGTTGAAGACTTTAATAAATATAATCAAAACCAGTTAGGTAGCTAACACCCACATAAATAGCAGGAAGTCATATCGTTACATTTTATACTTAACAAATGGGTAAGCATCGCAAATGTGTTCCGTACCTTTCTGGATGTGTGATGTATTTTAACACAATGGTCAAATGGAGAGGAAGACTATCTCTTTAGACCCTAACCTGTCCCAGGCTTACAAAGATAATGGAAGGAAAGACTTCAGGGTAAATTAACATTTGATTCTTTCTTCAGACCATAATAGCCTTTCTCCTTTTCTGCTGTAAAAGGAATAGATTCATCCTACTCCTGGGAGCAGGTTTCTCTTTGCATCAGAAAGCTTTGCAAAGGAGCCAACTGCACCAAGAGAACCCTCAAATTCCTGCATAATATGTTTTCAACCAGGAAGGCTTTCTCCAAGACTGCAGAGGTTCATAGCAGTAAGATGACAGCAACCCCGGGGGATTCTGGGGTCTCTTTCTCAATTGGCCACTTTTGTCCTTGTGCAGCTTGCCTACACTGGATTGCTGGTGAAACTAAAATGAATTGTGTTTGAAAGTGTTTTGAAAACTGTAAAATGCTATACAAATAAAAGTTTTACTTCCAAGTAAATCACTGAGCATCAGTGAAGAAGGGGTCAGTTGAGAGCAATTGGTGTATATGCTATTTTAAGCACCAAACATTAAGTGCTCCTGTTTATTGAGCCATTTACCCATATGCTAGGCAAGGCACCCATCTAATTAGCCCATCTAATCTTCACGGTGCTCTAATAAGGTAAATATTATTGTTCCCATTTTACAGATGAGAAACACTGAAGCACAGAAAAGCGAAGCAGCCTGCCTAAAGTAATATACCTAGGTAATATACCTACTAAGTGATGAGGTGACGTGAGCAAATCCAGGCAGCCTGGCTGCAAAGCCCAGACTACGTTGCTGGCAGCATGATCCTTACTGAATTGGTAGCCAGTCCAAGACATTTGTTATGCCTGTCTCAAAAGGTTAAATGTTATGTAAGTGTTGGGAAGGCTACAATCGTGATGAGTAACGCTACTTTCCAAGAAAAACAAGTATCCTTTCAGGATTTGGAATTGACCTTTAATGCCTAGTCTTCATATATTGAGGTTCTACATAAACCGTGCTTCTGTGGGGATGTGTAGCCTTTAAACATGCATGAAAAGTCATCCCTTACACTCCTACTTCATCAGCCAGATGGTGATGATGGGGTTGGTTGATCTTTTCAAATCCAGTTAGGTTGAAAATGGTCAAATAAGAAGGTCCAAAGGAAATGCTTTGTAAATTAAAATGACAGACAAGTATTTTATGCTGAAGTCTGTTATAAAATCAGGAATCCTTATAATTCTAGTAATTTTACTCTTTTTAGAAATTCACCTGCTAATGGTAATTGGATCTGATTCTCTCTCCTTTCCCTTTTTTTTTTTTTTTTTTTTAAGGATTTATTTTAAAATAATCTCTGGAGGTGCCTGGGTGGCTCAGTCGGTTAAGCAGCCAACTTCAGCTCAGGTCATGGTCTTGCAGTTCGTGAGTTCAAGCCCCACATGGGGCTCTGTGCTGACAGCTCAGAGCCTGGAACCTGCTTCAGATTCTGTGTCTCCTCTCTCTGCCTTTCCCCTGCTCACCCTCTGTTTCTCTGTCTCTCAAAAAATAAATAAACATTAAAAAAAAAAATCTCTGGCACCCAAGGTGGAGCCTGAACTTATAACTCTCCGATGAAGAGTCTAAGGCTCTACATACTGAGCCAGTCAGGTGTCCCCTAGCACCCCTCTCTTTTTTTTCTGGATAGGAAAAAACGTATCAGAGTCATCCCATATGTCTGGCAGCATCTTTTCTACATCAACATCAGTTGGTAGATTTTTGTCGGATTTGTTGGATTTCTTTTTACTTTTTAGTTTTTAGAGGGAATGAGAGAGAGCATGAGTGGGGAAGGGCCAGAGAGAGAGAGAGAGAGAGAGAGAGAGAGAGAGAGAGAGAGAGAGTCTCAAGCAGGCTTCCTGCAAAGTGCAGAGCCCAACACAGGGCTTGATCCTATAACCTTGGGATCATGACCTAAGCTAAAATCAAGACACGGGAGTCTCAACCAACTGAGTCACCCAGGTGCCCCTGATTTCTTCCTTATGCATTTCTTTGTTTTACCACCTATATCTTTGTTATACCACCTATATTGCTGGTCAGATGATATAAATTGTTTATATGTGTGTTAGGAGAGGGAAGGGAGAGTTGAATGAAAACTTAAAACCGTACCTTAGGTATAAGGGATCCCTTAACTGTTTGATGTTTTTATTGTGAAATTAATATATGAGAATAGAAAAGTAGGAGGTACAGAATAACATTAAGCCGACCAAAAACATGTTCGTACTTAATAGCAAATTGAGTGCCCTATTTTTGATTTAAGATTGTATCACAAACATGTTTGACTTAAGACTGAAACATAAAATATGTAACATAAAAATGTATTTTTGAATATTTAAGCTTACAGTTCAGATATAGATTTGTCAGGAATATGTGAATTATGTAACCATTCACTAATGGATATTTAAAATGCCATATTATTTTAAATTTATTTTTTAAATTTATATTTAAGATGCCTCCAGTTTTTAAATGATGAAAATAAATAATACCACAATGATGTTTTTTAAGATTTTATTTTTAACTAATCTCTATACCCAATGTGGGGCTTGAACTCATAACCCCAAGATCAAGAGTTGGATGTGTCACCAACTGAGTCAGCCAGGTGACCCCACAATGAACTTTTTGGTGCACATCCTAAGAGGGACAAATACATAGAAGTGGAATTATTGGCTTAAAACGTGCAAATATTTTAAAGGTTTTGATACGCCTTGCCAAGTTGCTTTTTTAAAAAGTTTAATACTGGGGCGCCTGGGTGGCTCAGCCGGTTAAGCCTCTGACTTCGGCTCAGGTCAGATCTCACGTTCGTGGGTTCGAGCCCTGCGTCGGGCTCTGTGCTGACAGCTAGCTCAGAGCCTGGGGCCTGCTTCCGGTTCTGTGTCTCCTCTCTCTGCCCCTCCTCCACTCATGCTCTGTCTCTGTCTGTATCAAAAACAAATAAAACATTAAAAAAATTCTTTTTAAATATTTACTTGCAACAAATATGTAGAAAGGAGCTTGGTTTTGCATATTAGGTGTTTTCATTTACAAATATTAACATTTATTTATGATTTGCCATTGTTTTATTTTAACAGCTCTTTATATGTGTTTAACACTATGTACTTTTTTCCATAAATTGGACATCCTTTGCATTTTAGTTGATTAGGTTTTCATATTGATTTCTTCCCAAGTTTTATTAGTCCTTTGACTCAAATTTGTGACAGAAGTGTGCAGGTACATAGCTTGTATTTATTTTGGTTATAGCCTCATAAGTTTCTTCATAATTGATTCTATTGCCTCTAAGCTTCCTCACCTATGTAACCACTGGGGGAAAAACATGAAGCAGACCCATGTACTAACATAAAAGGATGCCCAAGTTAGTCTATTGAGACAAAAAAGTAGTGTCCTGCAAAACAGTATTTAATTATGATCCTGTTTCTTTCTTTAAAGATTTATTTATTTTCATCTCTTTTCTTAATGTTTGTTTTTGTGACAGAAAGAGACAGAGCGTGAGCAGGGGAAGCGCAGAGAAAGAGGGAGACACAGAATCTGAAGCAGGCTCCAGGCTCTGAGCTGTCCGCACAGAGCCCAACACAAGGCTCGAACCCACAAACTGTGAGATCATGACCTGAACTGAAGTCGGACCCCCAACCAACTGACCCACCCAAGCACTCCTTTAAAGATTTTTTAAAGGGGGTCCCTGGGTGGCTTAGTTGGTCAAGTGTCCAACTTTGGCTCACATCATGATGTAATCTCATGGGTCCTGAGTTCAAGCCTCATGTCAAGCTCTGTGTGGACAGCTCGGAGCCTGGTTACTATTTCGGATTCTGTGTCTCCGTCTCTCTGTGCCTCTCCCCTGCTCATACTCTGTCTCTCTTTGTCTGTCAAAAATTAATAAACATTAAAAAAAATTTTTAAAGAAAAGATTGTTTTAAGTCCTTATTTATTTAACAAATTTCTATACCCAACTTGGGGCTTGAACTCACAACTTTAAAATCGAGTCACATGCACTGAGTTGCATGCTCTTCCAACAGAGCCAGCTAGATACCCCTCTTTCTTTATATGTAATACGCTCACATTTATTTATTCACTAGTTGTTTTTTGTTTTTGTTTTTTAATGTTTATTTATTTTTGAGAGAGAGAACACAAGTAGGAGAGGGGCAGAGAGAGAGGGAGACAGAATCTGAAGCAGGCTCCAGGCTCTGAGCTGTCAGCACAGAGCCCGATGTGGGGCCTGAACCCACAAACTGTGAGATCATGACCTGAGCTGAAGTCAGACACTCAACTGACTGAGCCACCCAGGTGCCCCTCACTAATTGTCTTTGAATGCGTCCCTTGTGGCACAGATACATCTTTGAACAAAACAGACCAAACCTGAGCCCTTATGAAATTAAAGTTTATTGGGAGGCCAACAATTTTTAAAACCCCACCAAATAATACATGTCAGGTAATGAGAAGTGTTATGAACGGGAATAGAGCAGGGTGAGAGATGGGAGAGTGATGGGGTTCCTCTTGACTCGTGTGTTCAGAGAAGACCTTTCTAAGGTGGCATTTGGTTAGAAAGTATTGAATTAAGTAGCTAGTATATTATTTTATATTAAAAAATGAATAGAAAAACATTTGAAAGAACATTCACCAAAGTCTGTGTTCACCTTCTCAGTGAATATTACCATGGCTATCTTGTCATCCAGACAAAAACAGCAAAGCATCCTAATCCTAGACTTCTCCCTTACTCCACATACCTAGTTAATCATTACAGTTTTTTGGTACATATATACTTCTCAAATTTTCTCCTTTCCAATGTCTTCTCTTAAACCCTTTTCACTTTTTGAAAATATGTATGTTTATTTTACATGCTGAATAATGTCAATTGTTTAATTCACAAAAGCTAATTTGGCGAGGGTTCTACTGGCCAAACTGGGGACAATGTGAGCATGAAAATAAATGTTGATAATACTGGGTTATAAAATAGGAATCTATGAGTTCACAAAGATATAAATAAAAGAATAAAAAAATAAATGGGAAAGAAGAAAAGGTCTTCTTTATAGTAGAACTGCAGCTAATAAATGTAGAAAAAATGATGGAATTGGAAAAAATCACAGTTTTGTAGCCATCATAATAAAAATTGATTTGATCAAGAGTCATCAGTGGATGCTAAAACTGGTAGGGTCAAGGATGATGAGAAACAGGATGTATACATTGTCTCAAAGTATGACACTACACAAAATACTTACTAATTACAAAGGGAAAAATAGAGGTGCCTGTGTGGCTCAGATGGTTTAGAGTCTGACTTTGGCTCAGGTCATGATCTCACAGTTCATGAGTTCAAGCCCAGCATTGGGCTCTGGGCTGATAGCTCGGAGCCTGGAGCCCGCTTCATATTCTGTGCTCCTCTCTCTCTGTGCCCCTCTCCTACTTGTGCTCTCTCTCTCAAAAATAAATAAACATTAACAAGGGGGGGGTAGTAACTGTACAGTGGAAAATCCTGGCAGACACTACCTCAACCAGGTGATGAAAGCCAACATCATCATTATGGGAAAATGGACATCAGATGCCTCCTGATACCATGAATTAAGAAAGGCAGAACAGTACTTCTCTGGTATTTTTGCCAAAAATGCACAGCCTAGATCTAAGTATAAGGAAACATCAGAAGTTACCAAATTCAGGGGCATTCTTCAAACTAATTGTCCTGTATTCGAAAAGTATCATTGTCATAAAAGAAAAAGAAAGGCTGAGAAACGACTTCAGACTACAGAAGACTAAAGTGACATGGGAATTAAGTGGCTTTGTAATCCTGAATTGTATTCTGGACCAGAAAACTGTTTTTTTTCTTTTGCTATTAAGGATGTTAGTTGGGGGCACCTCACTGGCTCTGTCAGTAGAGCATGTGACTCTTCAATCTCGGGGTCATGAGTTCAAGCCCCACATTGGGTGTAGAGATTACTTAAATAAATAATCTTAAAAAAAATAAAGAATATGAGTTGGACAACTGATGAAATTTGAATGTCTATATACTATTGTATAAGTGTTAGTTTCTGATTTTGGTAACTGTATTGTAGTCACATAAGAGAATGTCCTTGTCTTTTAAGAAATACATACTTTGTTTAGGGGTAAAGGGACATCATGTCAGAAAAAAAAATTTAAATTAGAGTCTCTTCACAGATGCTTTTATGGACAGTGGTCACGTGACAATCCTCCAGCTATCTCACAGAGTATCCATAATAACCACTTGCAGGTTTCTTTGAAACTCCTGGATTTGTTCATTCAGTAGCTACAATGTAGCAAGCAGTCCTGAATGAGGCAAAAACAATTGCAAAGTAGTGTCCTCAGGGAATTGACAGCCTACAGGAGATGAGCAGAGAGACAGAGAGTGAGAGAGAGAAAGAGCGAGAGAGAGATAATGAGAATGATAAAACGGATGTAGTGCATATTAACTTTGAGGAGCTAAGTGAATGGCATATGGGAATTCATTTACTATTTTTGCAGCTTTTCAGGATCTATGAAATGATTTCAAAATAAAAAGTTAAACACGTATTGTAAAAACTACTAGAAAGAGAAAAATAATTTATTTTAATTAAGAGACCATAAAAGAAAGTGATTTCAGTAGCCTAGAGTTTTACAGATAACTTGTAAAACTTTTACTTACATTAGGCCACAAGGAAAAATCTCAGCAGATTCCGCAAAGCACAGAAATGTATGTGCCACAGACTACAAGCACTAAAACAAGTAGAAGTAAAAAGTTAAAATTTAAAAATTCAAACTATTTAGAATTCTCAAGTACCTCTCTCTAAACAATAACTGAATCAAAAAAGTAAATGAAGCTACACTTCCAAACTACTTAGAATAACAATAGTAGTGAATAAAACCTATGGGATGTGGCCCAAACTATAAACGAGGAAATCTACAGTCTTAAAATTATTATTCATCAAGAAAGAATAGAAATAAACAAAAATACTATTTTAGAAGTTAGGCAGGGGTGCCTGGGTGGCTCCATTGGTTGAGCATCTGACTTTGGCTCAATCTCCTGGTTGGTAAATTCAAGCCCCGCATCAGGTTCCCTGCTTTCAGTGCAGGATCCTCTTTCCCTTTCTGCCCCGCTTGCCTTTTGCCTTTCCCCTGTATGTGCACTCTGTCTCTCTTAAATAAAAACATTTTTAAGAAAAAGGTAGGGCAAAAACATCACAAATACTAGGAGTCCAGGAGGAAAGACTGTTGTGTCCTCTCTCTGCTCTCTAGTCAATTCATGGAGACTCTTACGGGGGCACTTTTACTCTGCCAGTACCAGGTGCTGGATTAGAGAAACAAACAAGAATTCTTCCTCTGTGGAATTTACAGGGTGCATGTATACAAGAGGGGAGATTTCGGATATTAAATTATAAATTCAAATATTCAGTGTTGTGAAGTGCAAAGTGCTGTTCAGTATCCCTAGTGCAATATCACTTAACAGTACCCTCAACTTTCATTTTCACCTTACTGCCTTTCTCTGAGTCTCCCTCTCTTACTGTCTCTCTTCCCTTTTCTATTTTTCTTTTCTTGTTCCGTTTTCTTTCCCTTCCTCCCTCTCTTCCTCTCTCTCCCAATTCCCTCAATACACTGTGTTTCAAGTTCTTTTGCCTCATCCTGAGCCTAGTGCTCTGCTTGATACACTGACACCCAATGGTGGCTACTGAATGAATGAATCCCAGGAGTCTTAAAGGGTCGTGGACACTCTGCGGGACAGATTACCATTGGACTTCTATTTATTTAAAAACAAAATCTAGAGAATCTAAGAACTATAGAATATGTAAGGAATACAAAATAACAACAGAATACAGCTTAGATAAGCATGTAGACTGTTTAAGCAGTGTTAGGTTAATTGGAATCCTAAGAAGGATAGTTCGTGTAAGGGAAAATCGTACCCAAGTCACCTTTAGAATGCTTGAGTGAGTTATTTCGGTAGGAGTACTTGGAGAAATCAGTAGATGCAGTTTGCTTTGCCTTTTCACAGATGGTTGGTTTTTTTATTTTTTTTTTTATGTTTTTTATTTATTTTTGAGAGACAGAGACAGCGTGAGCAGGGGAGGGTCAGAGAGAGAGGGAGATACAGAATCTGAAGACAGGCTCCAGGCTCTGAGCTGTCAGCACTGAGCCCGATGCGGGGCTTGAACCCACAAACTGTGAGATCATGACCTGAGCTGAAGCCACACACTTAACCAACTGAGCCACCCAGGTGCCTGTTTTTTGTTTTTAAGTAGGTTTCCCACCCAGCATGGAGCCCAACAGAGGGCTTGAACTCATGACCCTGAGGTCAAGACCTGAGCTGAACTCAAGTCAGATGCTTAACCAACGGAGCCACCCAGGTGCCCCTTTCACAGACTTGATAAAGGTCCACCCTGTGACAGGATATATAGCTGATGTGTCAAAGGAAGAGTAGAGTTTATAAGAGATGAAGTAGCAAGTGAAGAGGTAAGAAGTAACATAAGAACTAGATCAGATAGGCCTTGTAGGCCAGGCAGGACCTGAAATTTTATTGGGTTGTCTTTAGAAGGAAGGTTTTGAAAATGTCATCTGATTGACAGCTATAAAGGATCTGGTTGCTGTGCCTGTGAGACTAGATTGTAGTAGAAGAGTGGAAGCCCCAAGAGCCAGTGGAAGGCTGTTTCAGTAGGCCATGGTGGCCTGGGCTATGGTAATAGCAGTAATAGTTATGGGAAGTGTTTAATCCAGATTCAATATCGAAGGTAGAGGGAATAGAAGTTTATTGATGATTGGCTGTGTGGTGTGAGAAAGAGAGTCAAGGATGACTTAAAGGTATTTGGTCTGAGCCACTGAATGAATGCAATTCATATTGGTCTCCCTGCCTTTAATGTATTCAGGGAGGGGGTGTTTCATGGAGGTTGTATTTGAAGGGCAGGGACATTAGGAGGTTACTGCAATCATTCTGGAAAGATGAAAGTGGCCTGACCCCGAGCAGAGGCTGTAAGTATGGAGAGGGAGTCAAAGGGCACAGACTTGAGAGAGATCTAGAATTAAAATCACCACTTAGGAAACAGTTTAGGGTTTTTTACTAAAATTAAAGATAGCTGAGTGTTTTTACCCTAGAGCAGAGGTTGCCCGAGGCCTGTTTTTGGATAGCCCTAGAGCTCAGCATGTTTCTTATATTTTTTTAAAGATTAAAAAGGAAGGTGTGGTGAGTTATGTAACAGAGATCATTTGTGGCTCCCAAAGCTTAAAATATTTACTATCTGGTCCACAACAGTGTAAGTTTCCCAACCCATGCTTTAGTTCAGTGGTTTTTAAAGTATGGTTACTACACAGCAACCGCATCACCTGGGAACTTAATAGAAATGTAAATTCTCAGGCCTCAACACATACTTGTTGAATCAGAAATCCTGGGAGCGCGGGAGCGGGGGCTCAGCAATCTTTGGTTTAACAAGCTTTCCAGGTGAATCTGATGTATGTTAATTTTTGAGAACCATTCCTCTAGAGAAACTTTTGTACCTGTGCCTCAGGATACATCATCTTGAAGAACAACAGTGGCTGTGCAGAAGAACCCCAAACTGAAATCAATGGAAATGTCAATCTGCCGTAGAGGAGATAAGTAAATGGTGGCAGTTAATACAGTGAGCATATTCTATAGCTTGTGATAAGGGCTGGGCGAGTGAAGGTAGACTGTGTTTGTATCCCAGCTCCAACAGTAGCTGTTCGACCTCGGCAAGTTATTTATTGCTCTAAGCTTCAGCTTCCTCATTTGTAAAATGGGCATAAAAATAGTAACTATAGGGTTATTGTTATGCTTAAACAATTACATAAAGGAATTTGTAGAGTGCCTGGTACAGAAGTATTAGGTTTAAAGGGTAATCTGCATATAATATATTATGCTTTAAAAGGAAAAAGAACATGTCAAAGTTCATTTCATAAAAGTTATGGTCTGCTCAAATATTTTTCATCCAACAAAATGAGCTAAGGTAACTAAGGTAAAGACAATATAGATTTTGGAGGTTCCGATGTTGGCACTGCCTCCGTAAACCTGTTTGCACATGTGGAAAATACTTTAAAATTGCTCTTAAAGGATTAGGAAAACTGATGAAATGTATATGCCCGCATTACGTTTGGCACACAGGCGCGTAATAAATGTATTCTTTCTTTTCCTACTTGCCATTTCATTTCTTTCCCCATTTCCTCAGCACTTCCTTCCAAAATTCTTCTGCTGTCTTGATATTCTTTGAGAAGCATCACCAGAACTAAGGTGCAAAGTGGGTTTCTTGATTGTAAGATTTGTTTTTTTCCATGAATCAAGGTCACCCGAGTCAGTGTCTAGTGTTTTCCCAGCTACGCCCTTGGGCCAAGTCTGGGCATAGATCTAGGACAGGACTGTAATCCTGCTACCTCCTGAGATTTCAGCCTTTTTAGAGGCCTTAGTATGTAAAACCCTTAGTATGTATTTAGCAACACCTAAATACATAACAGGCACACAATGAAAACAATTATTTTCCCCTCTGCGCAGGCCACAGCATATTTTCTGCATCCCAGGGCCTAGCACCTAGTAGGCCCTGTAACATATACCACTTTTAGGATGAATTTGACCTTTTCGGTGGAGTTTAAAACCTCTATTCTCTAGGATGGGTTAATAAAATGGGTGAATTTAGGGTATAAACAGCTGAAACCACTGGCTGCATTTTATGTTTGTCTAGAGCAGCAACTTGAAAACACCTAGTTCAAAGAGAAAAATTACTAAATTCCTTCCCTTTTAACAATAATTAAAAGGGACTGGAAATATCAGCCTCCAAAAGACGGCGCAAAACACACAGCTCAGCAGCCGACCGGTTTCTTTTTGGGCGCGATTCCGAAGGGCGGCGAGGCCAGAGCCTCAGGGCAGTAGAAAGGCAGCCTCCTTGTGACGTCAAATCAGCGGACTCTCGCCCCGGCTTCAGGCCGGTTCCGGTTCCTCGGCTTTCTGGGCGCGAGAGTACGTGAGCGCGGCGGCGTTCTGCGCGTGCTCCGCAGAGAAGCGCGAGAAGGTTGGGTCCTGCTCGCGAAGGAGATGCGTGATTGGCTGAAGTCGTGCTGGGGGGTTCCCCAGCCCTTTCGGCAGGGGTAAAACAATAAGAGGGGGCGGTGGCAAAGGGGGCGGGACGTCCGTGTTCCTTGTCGCTCGCCGCAGCGCCTGGCGCCCGGGAAGAGGTGGTTGTAAGGAAGCGAGCTCGCGGCTCTCCGGCTTCCGAGGCTTCAGGTTTGTCAGAGGGAGGGGGCTGCGAGCGAGGAGAATCCACCGCAGCCGGTCTTCGGCAACTCTCCTGTTGACCTCCGCGCGACGTACCCGCCGCCGCTGTTGGTTGGAGGTGTGTACGGGGGCCGGGAAGGGAGGTCGGTGTGGTGGTCGGAAGGGGACTTTCCCTTCGCGCGCCCAGGCTCGAGGCAACCGTCCTGGGCGTGAGCCCCAGTGTCGGAGGTGTCTGGGCAGAGAGAGACATTGTTCTTGCCGGCTGCCTACGCTGCCGTGTGTGCGTGGAAGAAGCCGAGCCTTTCCTCTCAGGTGAGGGATGGGAGGCCGCGTGGGAAGGGAGGTGACTGGCGCGCGTTGTGCGGACTGAGGGCTCCACGGGCACAGGTGGGGCCCGGATTTGTTGGAGATGAGGTGGCGAGCTGGGAAGGGGGACGCAGCAGCTCCCAAAGGCGCTCTGCTCTGGTGGAGGCGTAAATCGGGACGCGGAGGAGTGGGCTTTCTGGAGAGGATGTTTTTGGGTGGGGAGCCCACCAGCCTTGTCGCCGAGCCCTTTGCGTCTCTTATTCCCGGGTTCAAGGGAGCGGGGAGGCCGTCGCCGCCCCGCCCGTGGGGGAGGGGAAAAGAGGCTGTGTCGGCGGAGGCAGAAGCGACGCAGATGCGAAAGTAGCGGCCTCCGGGCACCATTTCTGTGCACCGAAACAGAATCCGGGTTTGAAGGCAGCCGCCGCTTTGCTTACCCAGTATTTAGTGTTCTGCGGTCTTTGACCTCTCCCCCCGACCCCCCTTGGGTTTATCCCCAACGTGTTCAGAAACCCGGGCTATGTGTATATATAATGTACGCCTTTTTCGTACTCTTTTTATGTAGACAATCCCTTCTTGACCCAGGAGTAGAAAAGATATTTGAGTGCTTTTGGGGAATGGGTTTCTTCCTCTTCCCCCACTTCTGGGCGGGGGTCGGGAAGGATAGTCTAGGAGGGGAACTTAAGCTTCCCTATATTGTGTTGATTTTTGTTAGTCGACTCTGATTGAATTTTATCTGCGTCTTTAAAAGCGGATTTCTTAAGATGGCTCTGTGCCGATTTGGAGCGAATATAGACTTGCATCCACAGTTTTCCGCATAGATCAATTTTTTTCCCCCAACGCATACCTAATTTCCTAACAGAATTTTTTTTTTTCTTTTACGGTAGATGCTTTTGTTTTCTTTAAAAAACAATAAAACTCGTGCACGGACGCTGGAATGATAGTAAAGTTGGCCCCCCCACCCCCCATATAATTGTTACGATTTCAAATTGGGTTTAAAATACTGGTTTTTTAGGTTCAAGGCTCCACACACCAAATGTGAGCATTGCCTTTACCTGGATCTGTGAATCATAAACCGCAGTTAGGGAACCCCTTATGTTAAAGGGAAAGAAGATGGGAATTCCTTGTCTAGCCCCATCCATATTTGGCAGTTAATATAGCCTTAGGCATGTGAACAAAGTTTCTAAGTAAACATTTTGCCCTTTTAGTAGTATCCAGTGGTACTTTTGATGTCCAAAATTCCTGGTCTTAAAAGATAGACGATATGATTAGTTTGAACTCAGAACTGGATTATGTGTAGTTTCTTTGGTGATAGTACCTTACTGTTTTCTTAAGATTTTAGGATTAGTCATGGTGGATCCTTATGTTATAACTTAATCTCTAAAGGCTGTTTGATTCTGAAAGGCTATCGGGATGGTAGTGAGGATAAGGACCTCAAAGAGATTGCTTATTAAGAACTGTTACGGTTCAGATTTTTTAATATTTGGAATTGAAATATTAGTGGTGAAGAATGTTAAGAGTGAAAGAATCAGAATACTTGTGGGTTCTTAGGGATCAGAAGTAGAAGAAAGAAGAAAATGAGTCTTCGTAATTTGCTAGTCTAAATGGTGTTCCCTTAGCTGAGCTGTCGATTCTTGAGTTTCAGTAATATTGGCACTGTTGGTAGCAGGAAATATTCATTGCCCATATTTTACTTATGAGAGATCAAAAATGAAAATGTCGATAACAGTGGCTGATAATCTGTAAAGAACTAATTATGCATTTAGATTCTTAACAGTTTCCTTATTGTGAAGAATTATTCTTATTGATTACTCATTATCAGGATTGAATATTCTTGGGGTGCCTGAGTGGCTCAGTGGGTTAAGCGTCCAACTCTTGATTTCCACTCAGGTCATGACAGCAGGAGCCTGCTTGGGATTCTCTCTCCCCCTCTCACTGCCTCTTCCCCTTCACATACATAGTCTCTCTCTCAGAATAAATAAACATTAAAAAACGTTTAAAAATTACAAGCCTTTTTTTAAAGGATTGAAATTTCTCAGGTTGCTCTAAGACTTTTTCCCCACATTTTAGACTGAGTTGATACGGAGGTGGTAAATGACCCTCCCACCCCCTTTTTTTGTTTGTTTGTTAATTTATTTTAATTTTTAGTGTTTATATGTTTTTGAGAGACAGTGTGTGATCAGAGAGAGAGGGAGACACAGAATCTAAAGCAGGCTCCAGGCTCTGAGCTGTCAGCACAGAGCCCGACACTGGGCTTAAACTCAATGAACTAGCTGCAAGATCATGACCAGAGCTGCAGTTGGACACTTAACTGACTGAGCCACCCAGGCGCCCCATGAATGACCCCTTTTAAAGGCTGGGTTTGATAGGTACAAACTTAAGGGTTACTTCTGAATTAAAATTCAGTAGAACTTCATCAATAAACATGACTTAGTTTACATTACCCTGCAGTGTTAGACAGTTGATTAAGAGGTGCTTAGATAAATTGGTTCTCCTCCCAGAACTGTGGACTGGCTTCAGAAGCAATAGAATCAGTTTTTTGATGGCTGTGCCTCAGCATATTCATATCTTCTAATTTCTAGATATTTTACCTTATTTTAGTACATCATTGTGGGGTATTTTGGGATGACTCCTGGGTTTTTTCTCGTTAGTTTTCTGCATTTATTTTAGCTCCTCCTAACAGTATCAAATAAGCTAGCAGTTGGACTTAAAGAATTTTTTATATTTTTGCATTTGTAGCTGTTCATTTTTTTAATGTTTATTTTTGAGGGAGAGAGGGACTGAGAATCCCAAGAGGGCTCTGCTCTGTTTGACGGGGGGCTTCATCCCCCCAACCTGTGAGATCATGACCTGAGCTGAAGCCAAGAGTCAGATGCTTAACTGAGCCACCCAGGTGCCCCCCTTTAAATTTTGTTAACATTTATTTATTTTTGAGAGACTGAGCATGAGTGGGGGAGGGGCAAAGAGAGGAGGGAGACACAATCCAAGGCATGCTCCAGGCTCTGAGCTGTCAGCACAGAGCCTGATGCTGGACTCGAACTCATGAACCACGAGATCATGCCCTGAGCCGAAGTCAGACGCCGAGCCATCCAGGTGCCCCTTAAAATTTGTTTTTCATGTTTATTATTTTTGAGAGACACAGTGTAATGCTTGGTCACTTTTAAGAGCTTCTGAACTTTAAAATTTGCCTCCTTTTGGGGCCTGAGGAAAGGCTGAATGAATCCACAACTACCTTTTATTTATTTCTGCCACTGGTACTTAGATCTTGTTTGTGATGCTTTCATTTTATGGTCTGCCACAACAAGTTGAAGGCTTCTCCTCTAAAGAGGTATTCATTGTTGGGGCGATTGGCTGATTCAGTCAGTAGAACATGGCACTCTTTAATTTTTTTTAATGTTTTTATTGATTTTTTTGAGAGAGCACCTGCAGGGGAAGAGCAGAGAGGAGGAGACAGGATCCAAAGTGGAATCTGCACTGAGAGCAGAGATCCCAGTGTGGGGCTTGAACTCATGAACCATAAGATCATGACCAGATCCGAAGTTAGATGCCTAACTGACTAAGCCACTCAGGGACCCCTAAATTTTTTTTTTTAAGTTTATTTTTGAGAGAGACAAAGACAGCAGGAGTTGGGGAAGGAGAGAGAAATCCCAAGCAGGCTCCATGCTGTCAGCACAGAGCCCTGATGTAGGTCTCAAACTCACAAATGGTGAGATCATGAGATCATGATCTGAGCCCAAATCAATAGTCGAACGCTTAACCAACTCAGACACCCAGGTGCCCCCAGACCATGCCACCCCCTTTTTTTTAAAAATGTTTTATTTATTTTTGATACAGAGAGACAGCATGAGAGGGGGAAGGGCAGAGAGAGGAGACACAACCAGAAGCAGGCTCCAGGCTCTGAGCTGTCAGCACAGAGCCTGACGCGGGGCTCGAACCCACGAACGTGAGATCATGACCTGAGCCGAAGTCGGAGACTTAACCGACTGAGCCACCCAGGCGCCCCTAGACCATGCCACTCTTAATCTCAGGGTTGTGAGTTCCAGCCCCATGTTGGATGTAGAGATTACTTAAAATTTAAAAAACAAAGTGTTTTAAAAAGGTTGATTCGTTGCTGTTTTTATTGGTAAACTCATATGGAGTTTCAGAAGTTCCGGTATTAATATGTGATGAGGTGTTGAGAATGGGAATAGTCTATGGCTCAGTGACAAAGAATTAGGCCTGACTATTGTGACTCCAGGTCCGAGTAAGGGGCTCTAGTGGGGAGAGGTAGTTAAGTGCCCAGTATAGATTAGCTGTGTCCTAACATAGACATAGCCTTTGGTAACATAGTTTCTTTCTGGTAAGGAACTGCATCCTGTTAACTAGAGATTTTACTCTTTTTATAGGAATCAAGATACAGTACCTGTAACCTTACAGGCTGAAAAAATAATTTTTGTATATTAAAAAATTTTTGTAATTGTCATTTTCTTTGGGTTTCCTGATTACTTTTTTTTTTTTAATAAGATGACATAGTAGCTCAGCTTCTTAGCAATTTTCATTTTGGCAATTTTTTTCTCCAAGCATTGAAATAGCCACCAAATATGACAAATTTCATGTCAATGATTTGCAGTGAGTGAAATCCCCCCACCTGCTCCCAACTACTTAGGCAGTTATCACTTTATAAATGGCGGTCAGGACACCGTGTTCTTCAAAGACGCTAGTTTTGATTGTGCATTTTGATGCTTCTATATTGTGGTGGTTGCAGGCAGGTGTTTGAAGTTAAGAGTTATAGTTAGGTTTTATGATTATATGTAGATCTAGCCATTTTTATCACCATGTGGATAATGGAGAAGTTCCTTTAATAAGAGTGGAGATGCCATTTCAGAGATCCATGATATTAAAGAGAACTGATGGAATATAAAATTAATTTGCTTGGGGTCTTTTTTTTTTTTTAAAGTTATGTATTTTGAGAGTGTGTTGTGAGTGAGGGAGCTGAAAGAAAGGGAGAATCCCAACTCATAAACCATGAGATCGCATGACCTGAGCCTAAATCAAGAGTCAGACACTTAAGGGACTGAGCCACGAAGTGTCTCTCATGTCTTTCCTATTGTAATCTTCTCTGATAAACTATTTTGCTATAGTAGATCTCAAAAATTAATTTCATTTTCTTGACCAAGTGCATGCATAGCCTTTACATGCATGGTACCTTGTAAATTTTGTATTGTGTTCAGTGTGTGTTTTCTTTGATGGTTTTTATTGTCTTTGAAAGTACTTTAATGACTGCATATATGAATTGGTGTTTTATAGTTGGGGTTGAGTTTATTCTATCAGGTAAGCATATCAAATGTTTTATAAATCACCTTTTGGAAAAAAAAGTTGGAGAGTGCTGTGCCCTTTAGGATCCTAGGCAGAGTTCTTTATTACTCTTTATGAAGCTGATCAGTTTTATTTTATTTTTTTAAGTTGTAAAGCTTGTTTGAGAGAGAAACAGAACAAGCAGGAAGGAGCAGAGAGACACAATATGAAGTGGGTTCCACGCTTCGAGCTGACAGCCCAGAGCCCAACATTGGGGTCGAACCCACAAACCCTGAGATCATGTCCTGAGCCAAAGTTGGACACTCAGCCAACTGAGCCACTCAGGTACCCCTCGCTGCTCAGTTTTAATTCCATCATGGTATTAGTCCGCTTCCTCCATCTCCACCTACTGAAGCTTATCTTCAATTAGTTGGTGATACTTAAGCACACTTAAACTTCAACCATAAATTGTCACTAATTAATTAGGCATAATGTCAGAGATTGCCTTTTTGTTTTACTAGTAGTGATAAGTGTATTCACATACTTTTGGCATTTATTCTAGAGTCATGTTTCTGTTTTCTTTCTTTTTTTTCATTAAGCTTATTTGTTTTAGTATTTTTTATACACAGTGTGGTGCTTAAACTCACAACCCCGAAATTAAGATGTTTCTTACCCCACTGAGCCAAGAAGGCACCCCTAGAGTCCTATTTTCTAACCAGTAACATGTATCTGTTAGAAAGTTACCATAAAGTAAATGAATATTTTAAAAGAGGATTTAATGTCTTCTCAGTGGTGTTAAGAATAGATATGTAGCTTGCATTCTTTTCCCCTTTTTTTGTAGACCCGTAACCCATTTGTGTATATTTATCATGCTTTTTTCCAAAAATGGAGTTTGTAACATTATTCTACAATTTGGTTATTACTTTGTGGAGATTATTTCTTGCCCGCATTTATATAGCTTTCCTATCTTCTCCTATTTTACTTTTTTTTTAAGTTTATTAGTTTTGAGAGAGAGTGGGGAGAGAGACAGACAGACAGACCACCCCTAGCATCCCTCCCCTATTTTACCTTAAATGAGTGCATAATTTTATATTTTTAGAGTTTTCCACTTTCCTATTTTTTTACTTTTTTAATTTTTGAGAGAGAGTGTGAGCAGGGCAGGGGCAGGGAGAGAGGGAGATGAAGAATCCGAAGCAGGCTCCAGGCTCTGAGCTGTCAGCACAGAGCTCACCAAGGGACTCATGAGATCATGGCCTGGGCTGAAGTCAGATGCTTAACCAACTGAGACATTCAGGCACCCTGATTTTTCTCTTGATGGACATTTACAAGACAGCTTGATTTTTTTTTTTTTAAGTTTAAAAAAGTATTTTGAAAGATGAGAAAATGAGAGTGGGGGAGGGGCAATCAGAGAGAGAGAGAGAGAGACAGATAGACTATCAAACAGGCTCTGCTCGCTAGTGCAGAGCCCTATGTGGGGTTTGAATTCCAGAACAGCAAGATCATGACCTGAGCTGAAATCACAGTGCTTAACTGACCGAGGCACCCAAGTGTGCGTAGCCTGCTTGATTTTCTTTAGTGGCAACGAACAGCCTTACATATACACCTTTGTGCAACTGTGTATTTCTTTGTAATGTGTCTTAGGAATGGAATTAGTGGTTAAATATGTTCGTTTTTTTTCAGTGTCCTATACTTTTATTTGCCAAATCTACTAATTCTCAGTACAAACAAAATGAAATAAAAAAGAGTGGATGACTTGCAATGTGAACAATAGTTTTTGATCATGCATGTATTTGAGGAGTTTTCATCTGTAATTTGAATAAACTGTTGTTTGAGACTTTGATGAAACACATTGCTTTGACTGTTGACACTTATCTTGATGACTACCCAAGTATGGGGGTTTCTTCCCTAATTCTTAAGGGATTGTTTTGATCCTGTATCCATGTCTGTTGGTCCTTCTGGTAAAATTCAAATTTACATTTTAATAGTAGGGCCAGACACAGCTATTATCACAGAAAATGTGTTAGGACTACAAAGCGTCTGGATTTCTCAAAAATTCTCCTTGGCTCTCCATCACTACCGAAATGGGAATTTTGTTGGAAAGGAAGGGATGTATTCTAGATCACAAATGTCAGAAACTAGCTGAAAGGGAGATAAGTCAGTCAGAGAAAGACAAATATCTCATGATTTCACTCATGTATAATTTAAGAATCGAAACAGATGAACATAGAGGAATGGAAAAATAAGATAAAAACAGAGAGGAAGGCAAACCACAGAGCCTCTTAAATACAGAGAACAAACCAAGGGTTGCTGGAGGGGAGGCGATTGGGGACAAGGGCTGAATGGGTGATGGGCATTAAGGAGGGCACTTGTTGGGATGAGCACTGGGTGTTATATGTAAGTGATGAATCACTAAATTCTACTCCTGAAATCATTATGCCAAATGTTAACTAATTTGTATTGAAAACTTTTAAATTTTAAAAATTAAAAAAAAATAAAAGAAACAAGCTGAAATTGGGAGTTAGCAGCCTCCTCCTGTCCCCAGTGGTTTTTGTCTTCACTCTTTTCAGAGTGTTGACTACAGTGTTTTCCTTGCAGGTTCCTGTCGGCTCCTTTTTCCACATGACAAAACAGGGGTAATCCAAAATTCTAATTGTACATGTACAGGTACACTCACAGCCAAAGCTTTCATATCATTTCCAATTCCCTACGAATAAGAAATACCACTCTCTCAACATGGAACAGATGAACACCTCTGAGTTAATAAGCTAAGGCCAGGACTGGTGTTACCCAGTATAGGACTGGCTGATGGTTTACTCTTGGAGAGTAGCACATTACATTTGCCTTCCTGAAGTGGAAGTGAACTGCTAGTACTTTTTAATTCTGATGAAAAAGTTCGGTTCTTGGTCAAAAGTATTGTCTTGCTGCATCAGCAGGACCAATCTCGTTTCCAGAGAGTTGCTGAGAAGTGCCCCATTCTTCATGGATTTTGTTGTCTTCTCTATGTGTTCATTTTTAATTAATTTGATTAAAACTGCAAAATTACATCTCCTAAAGATTGTAAAAATGTTTATTTTCACCAGCACTGTTTGTGTAAAAGCCCATTTTCCCCACACCCTTAACAATTCTGGATATTACCGATCATTTTCATTTCTGTTAATTTTATAGGTGAAAGATGTCAACTTTGAATAAATTGCCTTAAAAAAATTTTTTTTAACATTTTTTTTTTAATTAAAAAAATTTTTTTTAATGTATTTTTGAGAGACAGAGAGAGACAGTGTGAGCAGGGGAGGGTCAGAGAGAGAGGGAGACACAGAATCCAAAGGAGGCTCCAGGCTCTGAGCTAGCTGTCAGCACAGAGCCCAATGTGGGGCTCAAACCCACGAACTGTGAGATCATGACCTGAGCTGAAGCAAGAAGCTTAACCGACTGAGCCACCCAGGCACCCCTTAACATTTATTTATTTTTGAGAGAGAAAGATCATGAGCAGGGGAGGGGCAGAAAGAGAGGGACACACAGAATTAAAAGCAGGCTCTAGGCTCTGAGCTGTCAGCACAGAGCCCAATGTGGGGCTTGAACCCGCGAACTGAGATCATGACCTGAGCTGAAGTTGGACGCTCAACTGACTGAGCCACCCTGGTGCCCCTAAATTGCCTTTTTTTGAACTGTTGAATGTTCTCAATTTAAGGATATCATGATTCCTTTACATTATCTTAAGGGATTTTCTGTGAAAGTTCATGAAATAATTGAGATAATGAAGCATAATTGTATTGCTGAATTAAAATTTGTGGAATAATTTGCCAACAGTAGGGACTATTCTTCATGTGCAGTTTAATGACTTTAGACAGACACACAGTCATGAAGCCAACCATGATCAAGATCAAAGGTATTCCCATCACCATGTTATCTCCTGTTTCCTTCTAGTCCTTTATACCTTCAGCCTCTAATAGGTATACCTCTGTAGTTTTGCAGTTTGCAGAATGTCCCTATGAATAGAATCCTGTAATACTAACTTGTTTAATTTTCAGTAATGCCTTTTTTTTAAGTTATGAGAGATCTGTTTTTTTCCTGGATACAAGCCTGTTTCATTTCAGACTGTGGTTTGTCTTTTTATTTTCTAAATGGTGATTTCTAAATAAGTTCTACATTTTTGATGGAGGTCCAATTTGTCAGGTGTTTTTAATAATTTTTTGTATCTTATTTAAACTAAGGTTACAAAAGTTTTCTTTTTTAAAAGAGTAGGTTTTTTAAAAAATATTTAATATAGAGAGCACATACTCTTGGGGCAGGTGGAAAGGCAGAGAGGGGGGTGGGACAGAGGATCCAAAGTGGGTTTGGTGCTGGCAAGAGAGTCCGATGCCGGGACTCAAACTAACGAACTGTGAGATCTGACCTGAGCTGAAGATGGACGCTCGACTGACTGAGCCACCTATGCACCCCCAAAAGTTTTCTTATAGAAGCCTAAAGTTTTAGGTTTTATATTCAGGTCTGGGGTCCATTTCAAGATAATTTTTATATGCAGGTAAGAAAGTACGAGTCAGACTTCCTTTTGTTTATTTATTTAAAGTTTATTTATATTGAGAGAGAGCCTGTGAGCACAGGGGAAGGACAGAGAGAATCCCAAGCCAGCTCTACACTGCCAGCATGGAGCCCGATGTGGGGCTCAGTCTCACAAATTGTTAAATCGTGACCTGAGGAGATGTCCAACCCTTAACCAACTGAGCCACCCAATGCCCCCCTTTTGTTTTTAATGTGTGGATATCTGGTTGTCCTAAAAATCTTTCTTTCGTTGAAAAGATAAATTACTTTGGGGGGCACCTGGGTGGCTCAGTCAGTTAAGTGTCTGGCTTGGGCTCAGGTCATGATCTCACTGTTTGTGAGTTCAAGTCCCACGTGGGGCTCTGTGCTGACAGCTCAGAGCCTGGAGTCTGCTTTGGGTTCTGTGTCTCCCTCGCTCTCTGCCCCTCCCCTGCTCATGCTCTGTCTTGCTCTCTCTCTCTCAAAAAAAATTTAAAAAAAATTACTTTTGTACCTTTGAAAGGAAATTCTATATTGTGTGGGTCTCTTATAATGATGATTTGGAGGGAGGATTTCTGAAATTTCTTAGAAGTTCTAAAATTAAGAGCTTTAAATTTCAAAGCTCTAAAAGTTTTTGAATGCATTTGTGCCCAAACTGTTGTTATACTGTATACTAAATAATACTGTATTTCATTGTTTGGACCTTTAATATCAAAACTCTCTAACTTCATATTACAGAAGTAGCCTGTATTCATGTAGGTGACTGTGTACACCTATACATTTACATATAAATATGCCCAGGAGCATGGATGATTCACTTTAAAATGGCTTAAAAATGCATGCTTAATGATTTTAATTGTTTAATCTATTCACTGACATTTCTCTATAGTTTAATCCTATAGTGCACTGTAGTGGTGCGTGCTACAAAGACTGTCCCTTGAGCAGCTGCTGGAAGCATAACACTGTCAGGCTTAGGCTTGGCATCAGCACAGAATCTTCCAGATAGAGGGGTGTGCCTGTACACATGTACATGAATTATTAGGACTAAATGCATTAATAAGAGCTGGAGAAGAGATACATAATACTAAGAAGAAATGGTTAATCCTGCCTGATGGACCTAGCTCAGAAAGCCAGAGGGAGATTGGAATGAGATCCTGAGCACATTTTTGAAGAACGAGTAGGGGAAAGATTTGGTGGCATGAGGCATTGAGGAGATGGTCATTCCCTATAAATTCTTTTCTCTTTTAGCTTTGGCTTGGAACATCCACTTCCTCGTTTTCTGCATGTCCAATTTCTTCCTGTTCCAATTTTCAAGTGGTATGTTCTTTGTGGTAGGGCTGTAGCATTTATCACATAATTGTGTTAGGACTTCTGTCTCCCAGTGGACTTTAAATTTCTTTGGAGCAGATCAAGTCCTTCTTGTTCACCATTGTTTTTCCTTGCATTATTTCTGACATGTAGAGTGGACATTCAATAAACGTTGAGGGAATTTGTGTTATCCCTCCTATTCACGCAGCTTGTGTTGAATGAGGTAAGACAGTGGCCTAAAGAATGAAAATCTCAGGTTCAGGGAATGATGGTAAGTGGCATAGTGTTGTTCAAACAGAATTTGTTAGAGTTGAGAAATGTGATGAGAGATAAATTTGAAAAGTTGGTCAAGACCATGAATTTCAGGCTTGGATTTTTGTGTAATGCCTTATATTTCAAACTGAATGCAGATGTTTAGATCTTACTGTATTTAATGAATGCTGCACATGATAAATTAGGTTGGAAGACCTGAAGATGTTGAGTGTGAATTCAGTGGGAGCAGAAAGGATGGGATAAATTGCAAAAGATTTTTGAGTTAGGATTTCACCGTGTGAAACTTAAAGAAAGAAAATCACTTAGGACTGAGCATTTGAGCCAAGAAGATGTGATGGCACCATTAACCAGAAATAAGGAAAACTTTTATGTGTATCTGAGGAAGGCGATGCATGTATTTGGTGATCTATGAGGTCAGATGTGGATATTCAGCAGGGGGTTAAAAATGTAAAGTTTCAGTTCATGGTACAGATTAGTTATCCTCTTAGGTAGATGAGAGCTAAAGCCGTTAGATTCTGAAACTGCCAGGTTAAAAGACAGAATTTTGAGAACTTCTGCATTTTGAAGAGAAGGAAAGTTGCCTTATCCTAGAAATCTAGAAATACTAGGAGTAGGCTATCAAACAATGCTAATATAAATAAATGGAAGACTCAGGTCATTGGAGTTTTCAGAATTGTGACTTTCTGGAGAATTATATTTAAGGAAGAGCTCAGATTATAAGATTTGAGAGTGGAAGTGAGAGAAGGAAGACTAATTCACTGTTTGTACTTTGGAACAATATGATTAATAAAAAGTATTTTGAGAATCCAGAAGAAAGTTACAGTGTATTGAATCAGGAAAGATTTTCAGGGGGACAATATCTGGACCCAAATAAATGCATAGGGCTTCAATCATTAAAGATAGGAAGATATGGAGTGAGTATTGGAATAGGAATCAAAGGTCTTAGTTCTTGTTTAGTAGATTTCTAGAATCCTAGTGTTGAAGCAACCTAAACATTGTTAGACATAGACTGTTTTACTAGATTTCTGCAAAATTGTGCAGAATTATGTCTCTGGGATAAATACCTACATTGACTGTCTGTTTATGAAGTAGCTCTATTCTGGTTATTCTTGGGTTATTTGAACATAAATCTACTGTAATGTTGACTTATTCTTCATCCAGTATTTAACTTGTACAAAGTAGAATAGAATTGTCAGCTCTTTCTGGACATCATATTATAACCTGAGATTGTGTGCTTTAGGGGCAGTTCTATTATATTATATAAGTTAGTGATTTACTGAACCTTTAACCAAAAAGTGAGCAAACAAACCTAAGTACTTAACTAAAAGCTGAAGTTTTAATCAAGGAAGAAACCAGAAGTTCCTTTTGTTGATAAAAAAGTACCAAATAGCCAAAGGAACCAGTTCCTTTGATTTTTTTTTTTAAGTTCTTTTGAAATTGAAGTACATCTATATTGTAAGATGAAGCCCAATATGACTTTCTTTTCACTTACTTGTGTACATGTGTTAATTTTCTTTCTGTTCTCCACTTCCCTCTCACTGGCATTAAGAGATTCATAAAAAATAATGCCACTTGGTATAGAGCTATTTCCCTTGAGAGCTGGAGTAGATATACTTAAGGAATTAGTCTAGGCAAATGGAGAGGAAGCATTTTAAGAAACGAATGAATAAAAGGATGTTGAAGAAGGTAACTGATTTTTAAGTGGGGTAAAGTTGGAAAGTAGAATAATCTCAAGTAGTTAAGCCTCTGTAAATTATATCTGGGAAACCAGGTAGAATCAAGTTGGTATTTGGATGAGTAAATAGAATCGATTAAAAAAATTTTTTTTTTAATGTTTATTTTGAAGGAGAGAGACAGAGTGCAAGCAGGGGAGGGGCAGAAAGAGAGGAGACACAGAATCTGAGGTGTCAGCACAGAGCCCAAGTGGGGCTTGAACTCCTGAACCATGAGTTCATGACTGACTGAGCTGAAGTCAGACGCTTAACCAACTGACCCACCCAGGTGCCTGCCCCAGGACTGATTATTCTTAATTGTCAAGGACAAGTGAGTTTACATTGTGCTTCCCACTGTGACACAAATACCCACATTTTCAAATGTTTATAGAAAAAAGTGGGGTTTAATACATAGAATTTTCCTTTATCCAAAAAGATGTTAGATGATAATTTGCTTTTAATCTTTGAAGGTGCTAGAGGCTAACAACCACTTCAAGAAGATTCTTTTTGTATCTTTGTTGAACTGTATCATCTTGTAGGTTTGACCAGAGATCACATCTCATTTTGTAAATCAGGAAATTGAAAGCTAACTCTTTCATGGCCTTAGATAGTTAAAATTTTTTTCTTAGTCCCATGTTCAGAGGTTTGTTTTTTTATCATTTTTAAAAAAGAAATGGAAGGGGGCTCCTGGGTGGCTCAGTCAGTTGAGTGTTTGGCTTCAGCTCAGGTCATGATCTCACGGTTCATGGGTTCGGGCCCCCCATTGGGCTCGTGCTGACAGCTGGCTCAGAGCCTGTCTTCAGATTCTGTGTGTCACTCTCTCTCTGACCCTCCCCTGCCTACACTGTCTCTGTCTCTGTCTCTGTCTCTCTCTCAAAAATAAATAAACATTACAAAAAAGAAAGGAAAAAGAAATGGAAGGACCCAAATCCCAGAAATTGCTTACCTGTGAGTTGAGTACTTTGCCATGAATAATAAAAATTGCACGGTTGTTCTTGTAATCCCATTTATTCTGAATGTGTAATTTGGTTCTTTTGTTTTTCCTCTTGACTGGATTGTGATATATGCGTTGGTTGTGCATGAATTATAAACACAAACTTAGGGGTGCCTGGGTGGCTCCGTTAGTTAAATTTCTGACTCTTGATATCAGCTCAGGTCACCATCTCAGTTTTGAGATTAACTTTACCACAGTGCAAGGAGCCTGCTTGAGTCGGTCTCTCTCTCTCTCTCCCTCTCCCTCTCCCTCTCTCCCTCCCTCCCTCCCTCCCTCCCTCTTCCTCTTTCTCCCTCTTTCACCCTCTCTCCCTCCCTCCCCTTCTCCCTCTATCCTTTCTTCCCTCCTCCTGCTCAGGCATGCACTTGCACTCTCTTTCAAAATATTAAAGTATGTTTAATTTTCACATTAATTTTACTAGATAAGTACTTCACACTTTCTCATTCAAAATAAAAATACTGTGTAGCTTAGCTTTGTTACTTTAAATATATACCAAATGAGAGTTCTTTTATGCATTAGGGTTTGCTAATCCTTACTGGAAGAAAAGGTTTTGGAGGAAATTAATGGTACCTGAAGTGATAGTATATGATTCTGCCTTGTGAATTTTTTCTTTTCTCCTTTTTATGAGTTGGTTTAATTGTAAGTGGTACAGAATTCAGGGTAGAACAAAAGATTGAAGAACAGACTAGCAGGATTCTAGGCTCGGTTTACTCTGACCTCAGAGTAAGGTAGAAATGGCTGAGTAACAGGATGTAAAGAGATGAGCCCCACTGTATGTTTTGTTTTGTTTTCTTTCTTTCTTTTTTTCCCCAAAGTTTATTCTTGAATGTACAGAAGGCTCCAACAATATTTCTTTCTAGTGATTGGTGGCAACAGATTTTATGCCAGAGAATCCTGATGTTTTAAACAGCACTAAAGGTTGCCACCTTCTGATGGAGACAGAAGGAACTGCTTACTTTCTGCTAGATTTCTCCATTCCTCCTGTGGCCAGAGGAACCTTCCCTGTGGCCTTCACTTTAGCTCTTCCAGGGGCAGTGAATTCACTTTTTTTTTTTCTTCTGAGTTCACCATTTTTTAAAGCAAGTAAGATGATATTTAAAAATTTAAACATTTTGGGGCACCTGGGTGGCTCAGTCAGTTAAGTGTCTGACTTCTACTCAGGTCGTGATCTCATGGTTCGTGGGTTCGAGCCCAGCATCAGACTCTCTGCTGACTGTTAGCTCAGAGCCTGGAGCCTGCTTCTGATTCTGTGTCTCCCTCTCTCTCTGCCCCTCCCCTGCTCATGATCTGTCTCTCTCTGTCTCTCAAAAATAAATAAATATTTAAAAAAATTTTTTTAAATTTAAAGTAGATTTGCTGTTTACTATTTATTTTACTGTATTTATATAATTTATAACATATATTATATTAGTATATATTATACTATTTACTATCACAACAGTTGTATTAGGAGAGCACATTATATGAAAGTTGAATTGGGGGTCACTAAGATTGTATAGAGCTACAGTCTTCTTTTACTTTTTTTTTTAAATGGGAGTTCAGTCTCATGACTGCAAGATCACAACCTGAACCTGTATCAGGAGTCAGATGCTCAACTGACTGAGCCACCAGGTGCCCAGGTTATTGTTGACTTTTAAGGAGATCATTATCATTTTGAAGGCAGTGAAATAATTTCAGAGAGAGAATACAAAGAAGGTATAAGTCA
Source organism: Suricata suricatta (assembly GCF_006229205.1). Classification (NCBI taxonomy): domain Eukaryota; kingdom Metazoa; phylum Chordata; class Mammalia; order Carnivora; family Herpestidae; genus Suricata; species Suricata suricatta. The sequence goes on from NC_043700.1 coordinate 136,164,336, forward strand.
ATAATTTTCTATGATAAGTGTAATCTCCAGGTCCTAACTGGTGCCCCCTGTCTGGTTTTAAAAAATAAACCATTGAAATACAAGGATGTAGATTCTAGTCCCCAAAGGAGAAAGGTACCATGGACAGAGAGACTTGGTTATGGTGTTCCTTGTGTAAGGCAGCATAGTATTCTCTTGATGATAAGAGAAAGGCCTGTGAGACACTCCCTTCCTGTGCCCTGCCCCTTTGAGGAATAGAGACAAGGAGCTGTGAATGTTGGAATTTACCAGTAGTTGTTGGGAAGTTATTATTTTCTTGTTATAAATTGCTTTTAAACAAATTAGTAATATTTTTTATTCTGTTTGTATGGCTTAGAAAATGTCCTTCCTGAAAGTTTATGAAGACGACTTTTTAATAGTTAATCATTTTTGTGTTTGCTTCCTTAGCATTTGACATTGTGCAGCAAAGAAATGGTTATGGAGAAGCCCAGTCCGCTGCTTGTAGGGCGGGAGTTTGTGAGGCAATACTATACTTTGCTGAATAAAGCTCCAGAATATTTACACAGGTAAATTCTAAATGGATTATTTAGTATTTTTACTTAGATTCTTTTCTTGAATAGGACTGTATATATTTCGTCTTTCCTGTCTCATGTTCTGTTTCTTTGCAAACCATATCCAATATTTTACCTGTCTGATGGTTAAAACCAGTTTTTTAAAAAGTGAACTCTACAGTAAGACAAATACTTCACATTATACACACATGCACAGTTCTCTGATATTTTGTATTTTATACAATTGTGTACATGTGTTTAATGTGAAGTGTTTTTCTTGGGCTTGACCAACTGATGGGTTCTAATCTGTAGTTTGAAATTATGGATGTAAGTTATCTTTTAAGTTCCTTTATAGCAGTGTCAGAAAATGAATCATTTAAGTGACTGTACTTGTGAAATTTTTTCTGATTGATCTGCAAAATACTATTCCTTGGTAAAACAGCAACAGTAGCCTTGTTTACTGTTTTGGCAAGAGTTGAGCATCTGTAAGCTTATTTTTTCTAGAATTTGAAATAAAATTTATATATATATATATATATATATATAGTGAGTAGTGTTTATAATTTTTGTTCTTCCTGTGTATTTTAGCAGGTGGAAGATAAAGTGAGACTTTTGTAAGGATTAGATTTTGCAAATATTTGGTATAGAACATACCGGCCACATGAGTCAAAGGATAACTCATTGCCACTTTATATGGGAAAAGCTATTAAAAGGACTTAGTTTCTTTTAGTTAGGTCCTCTTTATAAGTATGCTGGACATTCTCAAGTTCAATTTTGAACTATGCCTTGCATTATTCAAGATGTGTTTCTATAACTAATGCCCTTCCTCAAAAAAAAAATTCCAAAATAAGTACCTGTACATTCCTCTAATTATAGAAATAAGAGACATTCTTGTTGACAGTGTATATAAAGGAGTTTAGAGTGGAGAGGGGGAAGTGGAATTAATAGGACCTTTCCTTGTCTGAAATTTAGTGTGTATATAATGTAGGTATTAAACAAGGAGCTTCATTTGTAGCGACATTAAGGTTCTCCATCATTTGGGGCACCTGGGTGGCTTAGTCGGTTAAGTGTTCAGGTCATGATCTTGCAGTTTGTGAGTTCGAGTCCTGCATCAGGCTCTGTGCTGACAGCTCAGAGCCTGGAGCCGCCCTCCCTCTCTCTGCCCCTCCCCTGGTCATTCTCTGTCTGTCTCTCAAAAATAAATAAATGTTAAAAAAAATTTTTTTTAAATGTTCTCCATCATTTCAAATAAAGGCACAAACTTGTTTTAAACTTAGTTTATGTAACTAGATTCTCTATTAATAAAAATTAGTTTATAATTTTTAACTTTTTATCAAACTGATGAGTATCCTTACACATGCATCTTTATGCACCTTCACTAGTTATTAAGATAGGTTCTTATAAGTAGAATTGTTAAATCAAAGGTATAATCATTTCTAAGACATTTCTTACATACATTCTACAGCTAGATTGTCCTCCAGAAAAATGGTAGGAATTTACATGTTTGTCAGTGGTATATGCAAGAAAATAGTGTAAACTTAAAAAAATACAGATAGTAGTTAAAAGCATAGACTATAGAGCCAGACCATCTGGGTTCATTTCATGTCTTAGCTACCCCACTTGATATTTGTGTAGTCTTAGTTAATTTAACCTCTTCTGAACCCTCATTTGCTCATTTATATAATAGCACTTATTTCATGAAGTTGTGAGGGCATCAGTGAGTTAATATGTAATACACTGAGTACTTTGCTCAATATAGAGGAAGTCTTACATGTTTCATTAACAATAGGAGCTGAGTTCTCATTATGAAAAAATTAACTTTGTTTGATAACCTTAATTTAGAAGGATATTAATTCTAATTGCTTTGGATAATGCCAGAAAATAGTTTATCATGTACTTAAGACCAGTATAAAATATTAATGAGGTAATAGATACTGAAATAATGTAGATTTTCTTATTTGGTCTCTGAATTATTTCAATTACTGTAAATCTAACTTCTTTAATCTAAGGCTTTGGAATTAGTAATCATTTGGAACTTTGAGTAGAATGTTAAACAGCATGTGATTCCCAAACATCTCTAGATAAATGAGTTTTTGTATTTGAGGGGAAAGCTGGGTCAGTTACTCACTTGCAGCATCAGTATTTAGAATGTATTTTGAATATCTCATTCTTCCACTTAAAAAAAATAGATGGGATAGGAATTAGATGAGAATAGCAAATAATTGCATGTATATTCAGTGTGCCAGGAACACTAAAAATTCTGTCATTAATCATTTAATCCTATTGTAAGGATTACAATAGCCTTATGGAATAATTACAATATGTGTGATGACCAAGGACCATAAATAACTTTATCAAGATCACACAACTAATGAGCAATGGAGCCACACATACAAACTATGTCTGTTTTACACCAGAACTCTTCTGCCTTTTAGATTTAAATGTTAATCAGTTGTCACTGGCCTTATAGGTTTTATGGAAGGAATTCTTCATATGTTCATGGTGGAGTAGATGCGAGTGGAAAGCCCCAGGAGGCTGTTTATGGCCAAAATGTAAGTATCAATTTCATATACATTTTAGATTTTTTATGTTAAGGTAGAGTTGAAAATAGCCTTTTTGTGCCCATTAATTTCTTTTTGAAAGTGATCATTAATTGTAACTAGAATTTATGTTACAATAATTTTTAAATGTGCTTCCAGTTCTTATACATATCTGTTTTGTTTGGAGTAAGGTATTGCAGTGGGTTGGATACAAAGGAGAAGATAGAATATTATCTATCCTTGATGTATTTTATACCTGAAACAGTTGAGAACAATATATTAAGTTTATACAAATATGGGCTAAGCTTTATGTTATAAGAACCATATGTGCCTTATGACCTTATGGAAGATACGGGACATCAGCTAGACTCTGAATTAAAGAATTTGGCCTTGGGGCGCCTGGGTGGCTCAGTCGGTTAAGCATCCGGCTTCGGCTCAGGTCAGATCTCACGGATCGTGGGTTCGAGCCCCGCGTCGGGCTCTGTGCTGACAGCTAGCTCAGAGCCTGGAGCCTGTTTCACATTCTGTATCTCCCTCTCTCTCTGACTCTCCCCTGCTCCAGCTGTCTCTCTCTGTGTCTCAAAAATAAATAAAAAGCATTAAAAAAAATTTTTTAATAAAAAAAAAAGAATTTGGCCTTACCAAACAAGAGGAAATTGAAAGTAGAAGAAATGCACCAGAAAACGCACAGTAAAGTGAAATCAGTTGTGAAGTCAAGGAATAGTCAACATAGTTTGTGTGAATGACTAAATACTTAATACAGAATAGTGTGAGAGAGCTATATAAAGCCTATAATACTTTAATAGGAGGTGTCCCTAGGGATATCTTATAGAGAGCTGTGACATGTTGAAAATGGTGGTTTGGGAACATCAGTCTGGCAGTAATGCATATCATGGTGGAATGGATTCATATGAGTCAGAAAGATTAAGTAGTTAATATTGTAGAGTTGTGAGGAAATCAGTGAAGGTCTGTAGATTACATTAAGTAATGTAGTATCACAAGAGTTTGTATGTCTTCCTTTCTTCTCCTATTTATAGGATATACACCACAAAGTATTATCTCTGAACTTCAGTGAATGTCATACTAAAATTCGTCATGTGGATGCTCATGCAACCTTGAGTGATGGAGTAGTTGTCCAGGTCATGGGTTTGCTATCTAACAGCGGACAGCCAGAGAGGAAGTTTATGCAAACCTTTGTTCTGGCTCCTGAAGTAAGTTTTCGTTTCACTTAATTTTCATTTGTATATTTTGATTGTTATTAGTTGCTTGAAGTGTCCACAGTTTCTTAAAGGTTTAGATATGCGTGTAGCTAAATTTGAGAAATTGGTATTGGACCTATTGATAAACATTTGACCCTTGAGCCATGCCAGTGTTAGGGGCACCAGTCTGCCATGCAACTGAAAATCAACACATAACTTTTGACTTTTCAAAAACTTTACTAATAGCCTATCATTGGCCAGAAGCCTTATTGATAGTCTACACAGTTAACACATATTTTGTATGTTATATGCATTCTATACTTTATTCTTATAATAAAGTAAGCTAGAGAAAAGAAAACGGTATTTATGTAAGAGAAAATACGTTTATAGTACAGTGTCGTATATCAAGAAATCATGTGTAAGTGAACTTGTGCAGTTCACGCTTGTGTTGGTCAGGGTCAGGGTTTTGTGCGTGTGTGTGTGTGTGTGTGTGTGTGTGTGTGTGTGTACACTTTACTACTTATTTTTCTATGTTTTTTTTACTTCGCCTATTTTGAAGTGAAAGTCATGCTGATACAAATGTCTAAATAGATTACTAAGATTAAATAAATAATACAGGAAGTATCTTATTTAATTATGTTAAAATGGAAAAGTTCTATTTGATAATTAGTCCTAGTTCTCTTCTATTGAGTAGCTATTTCTTGAGTTTCAATATTTGAATGATTTTTTATAGTGTCCTTTATATTAATATAGCATGTTCAATTTTAGAAAATCACAGAGTCTACATTATATTTCTGTATGTGTATTTTTTTAAATTTCTGTAATGTTAAAATAGATAATGCATATGCCATGTAATTCTTTATATACAGTGCCACATATATGGGTATTTAATCGAATATTTGGGTTTTTGTTCTTCCTTTAGGGATCTGTTCCAAATAAATTTTATGTTCACAATGATATGTTTCGTTATGAAGATGAAGTCTTTGGTGATTCTGAACCAGAACTTGATGAAGGTGAGGGTACTTTCAAGATAGGATTCTATCAGCACTCTTTAAGGACATGAAAAGTACAAAATTTAGAGAAATTTGCCTCTATTGTAACTGAGTCAAACCTCCTTTTTTCCCTTTTTGTTAAAAAGAAATAACTTCATTATATAAAAATCAGACATAGTGAAATTTCAATCTTGTCGTCTATAAATAACCATGAGTTTGGTGCCTATTACAGAATTTTGTTGAATCCTATCCTTAGCAATATTTTTATAAAAATGCAGTTATGTTGGTCCAGAGCTTTCTTTTTCTTACTTAATGTATTTTTGTTGCCTGTCAGTTTTTTGGCTATGTTTGATCTTACATTTATATATATCGGTTTGTTCCCTTTTCTTATCATTATTGTACTACTGACTAGCAGTGACAAAGGAAACAGTTTAGGCTTTAATATCATTTATTTCCTACCTTTCCTTAATCTTTTTAAATTAATTTTATTTTTTAATGTTTATTTTGTGAAAGAGAGAGCATGAGTGGGGGAAGGGCAGAGAGAGAGGGAGAGAGAATAAGCTTCATAAGGTCACCACAGAGCCCAGTGTGGCGCTAGAACTCAGAAGTCCTAAGAACATGACCTGAGATGAAATCAAGAGTCGGTCACTTAACCAATTGAGCCACCCAGGTGCCCCGGGATCCTTTTTTAAAGTAGAGTAAATACCAAATTTTATCTTGCTTGCTCTTCAGTTTTTAAGAGAACAGGGAATGCTGCCATTGAACACCTTAGTAAGAAATAGGCCAGTTTTTTAAACCATTACAGAACTTCCTTAAACACTAAAAATATGTATATGAGGGGCACCTGGGTGGCTCAGTCGGTTAAGTGTCCGGCTTCAGCTCAGGTCACAATCTCACGGTTCGTGGGTTCGAGCCCCGCGTCGGGCTCTGTGCTTACAGCTAGCTCAGAGCCTGGAGCCTGTTTCAGATTCTGTGTCTCCCTGTCTCTCTGACCCTACCCTGCTTGCACTGTATCTCTCTGTCTCTCAAAAATAAAAAACATTTTTAAAAATTTAAAAAATATTTTTAAAAATATGTATATGAAATTGTTATGTGTATTATATATTGTCAGAATCAGAAGATGAGGTAGAAGAAGAACAAGAAGAAAGGCAACCATCCCCAGAACCTGTGCAAGAAAATGCTGATAGTGGTTACTATGAAGCTCATCCTGTGGCGTAAGAATAGTGTTTGCAAGGCCAAGTTAGGCTTAAATTATGATGTAGTTGTAATGTGGTTTTTGTTCTGGAATTATTGTTAGAAGTAAATTTTTGATAAAGCTACCTGTCAAGCCAGTATTTGAGTACCATTAAAGTTATATATGTTTGGAAAAAGTTTTTATTTATATAAAAGACTGAACATGGTTTTGCCCCAAACAGTGATTACTTACTGTAGAATGTTTGGGACAGCACAGAGAGAGGACATTCTATTTTTATAAATATGAGGCTTATCTATAGTTAGTATTGAAGTAATGAACATTTTTAGTAATTTGGTATTCCCACTTGAAAATGGCAGGATCTAAGAAATGCTGTGCAAGATTTATCATTCCCTTCTGCCTCCACATCTGCCTTCTGGTTCTCACTGGACTTGGCTTCAAAACAGTTGATTACCAGTTACGTGCATTGGATTGGAGAAATGGTGCATTTTATTTTATTCAGATTGATTGTTTCCATCATACTGAAAAATGAATAAACTATTTTATTCTAGTAATGGCATAGAGGAGCCTTTGGAAGAGTCTTCTCATGAACCTGAACCTGAGCCAGAATCTGAAACAAAGACTGAAGAACTAAAGCCTCAAGTGGAGGAGAAGAACCTAGAAGAATTAGAGGAGAAGTCTACTTCTCCTCCTCCTGCTGAACCAGTTTCTCTGCCACAGGAACCTCCAAAGGTTAGATCAGAGGAACTCTTTAGGCCTGTGACATCACACTTTTATATTTGGTGCCATTGACGAAGCATGGACTTTGTTCTGTCATGTTAAATTGTTTAACATAGTAAACCATGGTTTTTTTATGTATATGAAGGTTGTGGGGTTTTTTGTAATCCTGAGGAAATTTCTTTGTATTCCACCCCCCCCTCAAAATATCCCAAAGAGTGAAACTTACAATTAATCCTGTCTGTGTGCAGTGTTTAGTCTCTTAATGAAACTATTTGAGTCCATATATATAGCTGAAAGTTGCTCTTCCATTCCGTAGAAGTCCTCTATGCAGGAATGCAACTGGAGTCATGCAATTTCCCAACTTAAACAAGTTGGCCTATTGAAAGAAGAGGTACCTGTTATTTCTGGTTTAAATGGGAGCAATTTCCTTACAGCACCAATTAAATGATCTTGGAAAGATGAGTGACACCCGTAGTGTATCATTTAAGCCTACCTAAAACATCTTTTATCTTTCTGTAAAGTAGAAGGGTAAAGTATATTTGGGTAGTGAGAGGAGGAGATTCCTTGTTCAATTTGTGAATGTCTGTTAAAGTTTCCAGCGAATACTCTCTTCTTTCCTATCCTTCCCCTCAACACCATCACACACCTTATCTTCCAAAAGGGGAAGAAATTGGTTCTATGAGGTTCTTATTTTTCTAGCATGTGTAGTTAGTGGTTTTGTTTGCCATTGCTCATCTCCTTAGAGCATATAGGAACGTACTTGTGGATTTATTTAGTAGTTTAGACAAAACAGATAATCTTGCATAATGAGATTTTGAAATCTGGCACATAGACTGGCATGTGTGTGTGTGCCTTTCTTTTGAGGAGTCCTCCAATATAGAACAATAGTTTAGAAATGAAAAGAAAGTATATATTTGGAAGTTTCCCTATAGGAATGTTGGTGGTTTTCCATGATTAGTAGTCTAGGTTTGTTGCATTTCCTGCAGGCTTTCTCCTGGGCTTCAGTGACCAGTAAAAACCTGCCTCCTAGTGGTACTGTTTCTTCCTCTGGAATTCCACCCCATGTTAAAGCACCAGTCTCACAGGTAACCAATCTGTGAACACATTGGATTGTATCCTTGTTACATTGCCAATTGCTTATCTCTTTTATACTTCTTTAAATGAGTCAATCAGAAATTATGGATTAAATATACAAAAAAACTGTATTAAATGTCAGCGCACCCACTTTAAATGCCAAATCTCCATCTGCACAGGTAGTATTTGGGGTTTGGGTGTAAAATACACATTAAGTTGGTTTTACCAATATATATATATATATATGTATATATATATATATATGTAGATAGATAGAGTCATTTAAAAGGCTTCTTAAAATAAAAAAAACATGTTCCTTTTAAAGTTTTAAATTTTATTTAGCAAAAATATCTTAGGGAAGTAATTTGGAAAGGCACAAAGTAGAATGGCATTATAAAAATCATTGTTTTAAAAAAACAGAAAACTAAAAAATACACTGCCTAAGGTCTCAGTCTGTAAGTGGTTCACTCCATTTAATTGAAGCCTGTACCAACTTATGACTGTAGTGTTCACTTAACTGATCATTCCAGTATTCTGCTTTTCGTCTGTCATCTTACCCATTTCAGAGCTTTCAAAACATTGAAAATAAGGCACTGGCTACCTAATGTGTTTATTAGGTATGGTTTAAATTTAATTAGAATTTAGTTAATTCTGTAGTACAGCTAACGGGTATTCTATTCTCTTTCCTACATTTTGAGTCAGACTTCATTCCACTAGAAAATTTACATTTAAAATGGTTAATGCACATTAACCTCTTACATGCTCTAAACAGTGAAACTTTGAGATTTCAAAAAAGTAGCTAGTAATCATTAGACAGTCTTTATAGTGTTGGTTCACATAGTCAGCTACATAAAATAGCAGAACACATGGCTTCAAGATACCGGGTTTTTTTTTTTCAGTTAACATATTCAGGAAATGTTGCATAATGGCAGATCACAAACCAGAATTGTCTTACTGAAGAAATTAATTTGTCAAGTGTTGGTTGTGGTTTTCAACCCATCTGAAGACCTGATGAGTGATTTCTGAATTTTCTTTTGAAATGCTTGATTTCTTACCAGTTTTGCATTTGGAATCCTTTGGATTGTGACTTCATCTTCTAAGTGTTGGCTACATTTATTTTAAACTTTTAATAATAGCTAGTGCTTATTATGTCTTTAGTATGTGCCACGCATTGTGCAAAGCACTTTTATTCATTTTCATCTAATCCTCACAATCACCCTTTGAGAGTGATTACTGTTACTATTCCTGTTTCATGGATGAGTAAATTGAGGCCCAGAGTACTTCACCCTAAGGTCAGACAGCTGTATAAATGGCATAGGGCTGGTCTTTGAATTTATGTAGTTGGACACCAGAGTCCCTTTGTGACTCATGTAAACCTGTAGGTTTCTTTAGCCCGTTGGGAGGGTGATGTACCTCCATTCACATTAAAGAAGGGGACTGTATTTAAGGCATGTCTGAATTACATTAGATCCTAGCCTTTTGCCCAGGGGAAATTTTTTTTTTAATTGTAGGAGACTAGATTGTATTTTCTAGCCTATCCCTTATTAAGACTTTTTAAAACATGTACAACTTAAACTTCTGTTTAAAAGAATTTTCTGTCCTCTTTAGGCTGTGTTTAGAATGGATTCATGATTTTTCCAGTAGATTTAATAAATCCTTTAATTTAATTATTTTGGTGTAGTATCCATTTCCTTATCAATTTTAGCATAGCTTAATAAAAAGAACTAAATCTAATTTTAGGATATTGGTAGGAATTAATTTAGAAGTAGGTAAGTTAATTTCATGGTAAGAAGGCTTTGTCTAGAAATTTCACTAGTTTATCTAACTTTAGCTTATGTTCAATTGAAGGACTTAGTTGTGGTTTTACCTGCTTTTATTGATTTGATGGTTCCATTTTTTATTTCATATTCTGTTTGACTTTTATTTGTGGGATTTGTCACCTGAGCACACTTTCTGGTTGCATGGAATTAATTTTAAGGCTCTAAAGTATAGTATGTGGTATGTTAGCCATTTTATCTTTTCGGAGTAAATAGTTTTAATTATGAAATTGAGCCTGATTAATTATGAATTCACAGCTGACTTAGTTGATGTGTATTAATCAGTTGTTGAAAGGAATACTGGTCTATATGTTTTTTTTGCATTGGCATCATCAAATATCTACTGACAGGTTGCTAAATCACTATGAATGATTGGAAAGACCTTGGAAATTATATTTGTTTTTAATTTTAAATCCTTAAAGGATAATGAAGAACCTTTCTATTTTGGTAAATGTAGTTGTTTTTATTTTGGTAATCAGTTTGGGAAAGAATTTAAATCAGGTCAGTGAGGGCATCTCAAGTTCTTTGATAACATTTGGGTTCAATGAGTCTGAGGTTTTTCTGAGAATTTAAATTAAAAGGTACATTTGCTATTTTTATTACTTTCCTAAGCACCCTAGCTTTATTAAACTTTTCTAGAGTATGTCTGTTTTTAATTGTTGGCACTTTTAGGCCCCCTTAGTGAAACTTAACGTCACGGCCTTTTTTAGGCACCACATCTCAGGTCAGATTACCACATAGCCTTAAACTCCGAGTGCAGAAAGCGGTGGTTTCAGGGCTACAGCATGGGTCTCCTAGAATATGCTCCTGCATGCTAAAGAACTAAAAGTGTGATTTAATTTTAAATGAACCAATAATTATTGAACATCTATGCCTAACATCACTGTGCTTGGTTTTTGGGGGTGATGTAGAAATGAATTAGGATATAGTCCTTATAGGAATAAATATGTGTGAATAATTGATAAAACTGGAAAGAGTTGAAATTATTTTTAAAATAGCAAAATTCTAGAACATGGGAAATAACTCCCCCCCCCCTTTTTTTTATGTTTATGTATTTATTTTCGAGAAAGGGAGTGCAAGCCTGGGAAGGGCAGAGAGAGAGAGGGGGAGACAGATAATTCCCAAGCAGCACAGAGCCCAGCATGGGGTTTGAAATCACAAACCAATAAGATATGGCCTGAGCCGAAATCTAGTCCGATGCTTAACCGACCTAACCACCCAGGCACCCTGGGGAGCAACTTCATCTTGAGAAAAATGGAAAGTCTTCATGGAAAAACAGTTTGGAAAGAGACACACAAATCTGTTAAAGACTTCTAGGGTAGGAATTAATGTACCTTTTAATTACAGTGGGTGAAATCATTTACAATAAATCCTCACTTTTGAAAGAAGTGTAACTCTTTATATCAGAATTTGACCTTGTAAGTGATAATAATCAGTTATATAATTGATGAGTTTGAGACAGTGGCTGGACTGAGGTCCTCAGAGATGATCAGTCGTAAAGACATGACTGAAATCATTAGTTTTCTGATTTTGAGGACATTTTCTTCGTGTCCTGCTGAGTGTTTTCACGATGCGTATATTTTATCTCTTCCTTGGACCATAAATATTTTGGGCAGTGGATGACCCGAAGAGTTTTGGAATATTAAAAATGCCACTGTATTAAGGAAAAGGTAATAGCAGATGTTACTTGGTTTAAAGTAGTTACTTTAATTATGTGTGTGCAATTTTAGCATTTAGCAGAAATTTTTGGAAGGCATCTTAAAAAGTTCTATTACTCTCTGCCTGACCCCCCCCCCCCCGCCCCCCGCCGCCACAGGTGGAGTTAAAGAAAATTGTGGGGTCTTGCTACTAAGAATTATAGGCAGAGTTTAGAACATATTGGCTAAGCACTGTTAACATTTGAAGGGCAGCAAACTAGATAATTAGTATGTGTCATAATTTTGTCTAAAATAAAGATGACTTTTTATTTTGCATATGCATTTACATGGAGTGACTCATCTTGCATTTTTGTGATTTTTTTCTAGTAGTACCTTTAATGCTGTCTCAATGTGGGTGTAAATTTATTGAAAAAAATGTGGTTGTAAAAGCAGCTTATTTTGAGTTCTATATTCTTGAATGAGAAAACAAACCTACCCTACAGTCCTAGATTGGTACAGAATATAAAAGTTTATTCACATACATAGGACACTATATTAAAAATAATCTAAACTTAAAGTTAGCATTATGTCTGCTGGTGACTTGCTGACAGTTGCTTTAGTTTTTAGTCTCCTGTGGAATGAGTTTCTTTATAATGTGTTTTTTTCCTTGTATTTTAGCCAAGAGTTGAAGCTAAACCCGAAGTTCAGTCTCAGCCCCCTCGTGTGCGTGAACAACGACCTAGAGAACGGCCTGGTTTCCCTCCTAGAGGACCAAGACCAGGTGAGTCAGCCCATCTGTGGCCCTCAGCATTTTAGCACTTGGAAGTTGGAAGAGACTAAACTTAAAAAAAAAAACTATAATGTGATTTATATACAGTTCCTTTTAATACCAAATTTATTTAAAGGTTTAATTTGCTAAAGTACAGTCTGGGGTAGAACAACTGACTTTTTAGGGGAGGATTAGTTGACATGTGATAGAGACATGTATTTTGAAAGTGTAAAAATTTTGAGACATTTTATTTGGTTATTGTCACTGGTTCTGAGAATTCAAAACCGAGCTGCCAATAACCTACTCTCTTACTTAGCACTCTTATCTCTTCACAGATAAACAATAAGCACACCCCGATTCTTCTTATTTTGATTGTCTTAGGTATTAAGTAAGTTGCCATGATTTTTGACTTGTTTCCATTGTTAGCTAATATACGTAGCACCTCTATTTGAGTTCTTTAAGTATGTTTAGATTGCTTTTGGGAGGAGGTGGGAGATCGTATCCATCAATAGCCTATGTAATTTTTCCCACAAAAATAAAGTGATCCATTTCTAAACCAGAAGTCATGGGAACTGGCGTTTGTCCTAGTTTTGCTACTGCTTGAGCTTATGATCTTAGGTGAGATCCTTAAATTATGAGTTTCTCTTATGCCATTTAGCTACTACACAAATTTTTCTTGTGTGATGCCTTTCTTATATGCCTCCTTGTGTTCTTTGTGTTATTGAGAGGATCAAATTAAAATTTTTTATATAAATTTGAGCACATTAATATGTATATAGCCTATTTAAATGAGATATACTATTGAATTTAGTGATTTGGCTCTAATTTCATACATCCAAAGATAAATTTGTAAATTTCAAAATACTAAAATACATAGAACAAATATATCTCACTATCTGAGATTTGTTTGGTTTCTGGATGACGGCAAGAATTTGGTTAAGGAGGAATACTTGTACTAATGTTGGACTTTCATATACTCAGACCAGTAGATCTAGAAGAAGGAATTTTAGCAGTCTAGTCAAAACTCTCACTCTATACTTAGTGTCATGTTATTTTCTAACTAACCTACTAATAATAGGCACTTCCACCTCTGTTCAAGGAGCTCACTATCTTATCTTATTAAACTAAACAGGAATATCTTTTATACATTCATTGCTTTGAACTAGTTGTTATATATTATAAACTTTAATGTCTGTCCTATTTCCTATTCATTTTCTTAGGCAGAGGAGATATTGAACAGAATGAATCTGACAACCGTAGAATAATTCGCTATCCAGACAGTCATCAACTTTTTGTTGGTAACTTGCCACATGACATTGATGAAAATGAACTGAAAGAGTTCTTTATGAGTGAGTAGTTTATTTGCTTTATTGTAAAATTAAGCAGGAGGATTAGATCTTTTTTCATAATAAGAACTTTCTTAACTTGTATATCTATATATTCTGTATATCTCCAGGTACTAATCACTTTAATTGATCAGAATTGAGTAGTAGGTTATATTAGATGTTTCCACATGACTCTACTTAGTGTTGACTGGCCTATTTATAGAGGTTAGAAGAAAGAGCTGAATTAGTTCTTAAACTTGGGGATGGGATTCTTTTGGCAAATATAAGTCAGAAATAGAAAATATCCTTGTCTTTGTGAAGCTCTGCAGGTAACTTTCCTTTTGAAAGGACCAATTCAGAAGAGTAATGTAACAAGTAGTCGGGATAGTTATGAGCATCCTTACGTGTATGAGTGAATGTAGTTGTTGCTGGATGTAGCACCTTGCAGCTTATTTTGAAACGGTTAAAGTAGATTAAGGTTATTACTACTCAGCACTTAAAGCTACAAAGTATTCTATTAAAATATTTAATCCCCTTGGTGTAATATATTTTCACAGGTTTTGGAAACGTTGTGGAACTTCGCATCAATACCAAGGGTGTTGGGGGAAAGCTTCCAAACTTTGGTTTTGTGGTTTTTGATGACTCTGAACCAGTTCAGAGAATCTTAATTGCAAAAGTAAGTGACTAAAAGGGCATACATAGTTCAAAACTGTATAATTCTATTGTATGTAATACTAACTTGGTGCATTTTAAAGCCATAGAAAATCTTTTCCTGGGGCGACTGGGTGGCTCAGTCAGTTAAGCTTCCGGCTTCGGCTCAGGTCATCATCTCACAGTTCTCATAAGTTTGAGCCCCCATCGGGCTCTGTGCTGACAGCTCAGAGCCTGGAGCCTGCTTCACATTCTGTGTCTCCCTCTCTCTCTGCCCCTCCCCTGCTCACACTCTGTTTTGCTCGCTCGCTCGCTCGCTCGCTCGCTCTCTCTCTCTCTCTCTCTCTCTCTCTCAAAAATAAAAAAACAATAGAAAATCTTTTCTTAATAAAAGCTAAAAGTAGTTTATTAGAAATGGTATTAATGCAAAGAATAAAGATTTGTTAGTAGTTTTAAGGTCTAAGATGAGTCTTGGGGTGCCTGGGTGGCTCAGTCGGTTAAGCCTCCGACTTCGGCTCAGGTCAGATCTCATGTTTGTGGGTTCGAGCCCCGCGTCAGGCTCTGTGCTGACAGCTAGCTCAGAGCCTGGAGCCTGCTTCGGGTTCTGTGTCTCCTTCTCTCTCTGCCCCTCCCCCTCTTATGCTCTCTCTCTGTATCAAAAATAAATAAAACATTAAAAAAATTAAAAAAAAAAAAGTCCAGAGTCTTAACCGAATGGACCACCCAGGTGCCCTTAGGATTTTTTTTTTCTTTAAGGGAATACAGTAGTACTGTTTAACCTGCCCATGTAAATCTTTTTCTCTCCTTTTAAAGCCAATTATGTTTCGAGGTGAAGTACGTTTAAATGTGGAAGAGAAAAAAACGAGAGCTGCAAGAGAGCGAGAAACCAGAGGTGGTGGTGATGATCGCAGAGATATTAGGCGCAATGATCGAGGTCCTGGTGGTCCACGTGGAATAGTGGGTGGTGGAATGATGCGTGACCGGGATGGAAGAGGACCTCCTCCACGAGGTGGCATGGCACAGAAACTTGGCTCTGGAAGAGGAACCGGGCAAATGGAAGGCCGCTTCACAGGACAGCGTCGCTGAAGCTCCACTGTTGGCAAAGTCTTGGCAGTGGTACATTATTCATCGTGTTTGCATTCTTGTTAATTTTTTTTTGGCTTTGGAATGTGACACAGCCTTTTTGATCATTTCTTTGATGTGAAAAGCATCTTTTGGTTATCAGTTAAATTGAGGTGGACATTATTCCCCAATTTCACAACAGGATTCACATTGTTAATTTATAAATCTAGACTTGGAGAATTAAGGACTGAGAAATGACCATATCTTAAACTATCTACAACAAAATGAACTTAAAAAGGACATGCCCAACTGAATTCAGGTCCTTTGAGTCAAAAAAAAAAAAA